>NW_020291611.1:0-76274 GCF_003184755.1 Aspergillus piperis CBS 112811
TTGATACCACCTCACCATCTATATAATCAACTTAATCCCAATAAGGGAGTTAAACTATCCCATCCTTGACGACTATACACTACACCAAACCCCGTAAAAAAAAAAAAAAAAAATCAAAAGACAATAAGTACATGATGATCGGGGTCACAAGGTCACAAAGGCAAGAGATAGGATATGTAGAAGGGAACTCAGAGGTAGTGCAAATGTCGTGCACTCTAGAGCCGGAGACTTTTCTTATATTCCAATGGAAAGACAAAGAAGTGAATGGGGAAGTAATTAAAGCTGGGTTGGGTATACAAAGCAAATCAAGAAAATCTAAGCTCCCTGGGGCTCCTCGCCCTCAAATCCCCGAGAGCCAGCTCGATAGTATGATGTCGGGCAAATTTCAGACACCTCTCTAAGCACAGATTACTCGGCAGGGGTGCTCTCTTCCCGGTTGGTATAGATCCGTTTCTTCTGCTCCAAAGCCGAGGAGAGCGAGTCAATGTAGGTCCGGAACTTCACGATTTCCCGCAGCAGATACGACGACTTGCGCTCCCAGTTGGCCAACGCCTTGGCTGCATTGGGGTGCCGCGGCGAGAAGGCAAGGATCATGGCGGGTCGAAGCTCGTTATGTCGCTGCAGTTCCTCCTCCACGTTCTTGACATACGTCTGCAGGGCCTTCAGCTGTTCATCTTCTGGCAGAGCTGATGCCATCATGCTCTGTTGCGGAGGAGCCCAATCGCTAATGTGCACTCGGTCGGCCGGCAGTCGGGGCCGGACCCCCTGCTGGTCAATAGAGCTGCGAATCGAGCTCTGGATGCTCGGTCGCGCCCCCGACGAGGAAGGAGGTGTCCGGCTGCTCTCTGCCGAGATCAGGGCGCTATTAATGACTGCATCGCTCCAGCCATACTCCATGTTACTAATGCCACCAATCAAAGGCTCCTTGGATAGTCGCGCGCTCCAATAATTGGCGCTGGACACGAATTCCCGAACGATTTCTGGCGTGCCGGCTTGGAACAGATGTACGGCGCCCGTGGGCAGGCTCAGGGCCCAGACATGCGGGCGAGACTTGGAATACCCGGGAGGTGGCAACGCGCTGGCAATGGTTTGACGCAAAAGGAACTTCCAGATTTCTTCCGCATTTTCTGTCCAATTGCCTCCTCCTACCACGACGCCGCCGGGATGTCGTTGCTTGGCCTTCTGTCGGACTGATTTCATGGAGGCGTTGAAGGAGAACAGGCGCATCCAACCTTGTTGGATGACGGCAAAGCATTCGTTCCAGTTGCGGTCTTTAGCCCTCTTATCTACCGAGTCCAAGTGATGCTTGTGCTTAAGGCTTCCTTCCTTGGCCCAAGGAGCGCCCGCAAGCTGTAGAGTCTCATCTTCCAGGAGGGGCGTATTCCGTTCGGCGTCTTCAAAGCTGGCTATCGAATGTGCCGAGTCTTCACGGATAATTGCCTGACTCAAGGCATTGGCAAAGCCAATCGATTGTTGATAATCCCCCCGTGGGTAATCCGAGCCAAAAGAATCCACCGACGCAGAGGTCAACTTCCCAGAAGAATACTTGCTCCATGTACTGGATGCCGATGGGCTCCAGAGGGAAGACTGGTCATCCAAGCTAGTCCGGCTAGAGCCCATCGTAGAAGGCGGATACAGCCTGGCTCGAGATCGGGGCTTCGAAGACCAGCGTGCCGTTCCATAACGGGAGTCGGCAGAGCGGCCGCGTGGATAGATATCGGAGCCACTTTTGCTGACTGTACTCGGACTCCTGCGGAGCCCACCAGGATGAGGTCCCAGTAGATGGTTCGAGGACGAACGTGTCGGCTCTTTTTCCACTTGGGCACCATGCAGCGGGAGTTTCTGCTTCTGAATCGACGTGTAAAAGTCTCGTAACACCATTTCCACTTGTTGCTCCCACGCTCGCATTGTGCCGGTAAACGGGGTGTTGACGAGGGGGCCGGTGTCATTGTCAGGGTCACTGATCATTTTGGCCGAGAGATCCGTCCGTGAGAGTCGATTTACCAACTTGGTAGGGCCATTGGTCGGCTTATCAGCGGTTGGAGCTTTTCGTTCGAGGTCGTCAGTGGTAGCAGATCTGGAATTCGAGGCCAGGGACGGCGGATCTTGTGATAGGGATTTTGACTTGTTGGCGTCGCGTTGGTCAAAGCCGTCCGGCGCAGCATCCGCCGCCACTCGATGAATTGTCGGCATAGTGTTTCGGACAAATTGGGCCTTCGTCATCTTCTGCTCGATATCGGCAAGGTGCAGGTCGGTGTTCAGCAGGAGAAGTGAGTAACAAATGGTGTGCACGACATCTATAGAGCAGTTAGATCGAAAAGCTATCAAGCAGTGAGACAGGGTTAAAGGCGTGGACAAACCAGAAGCTTTGAAGCTATGACGTGGGTTGCACTCGCACCACCGGGTGGAAAAGGCATCCAAGACTCGGTCCACTTGTTGGGTTTCTCCTTTCAACACCAAGCGGTTACACAGACTTCGAAGGGCTGCCAGGATGTTCAGATTGGCCCAGTCAAAGAGATCCATGTACGCCTTGCGGACGAAGGCTCGGTCCGGATCGCCCAGCCAAGCCGCAGCCGGCTCGTTTCCTACGACTTGATCCTGGCTATCAAAGAGCATCTGCGCTTGTTCTTTGTCCGAAATAGTTGGCTCGCTAGCCGGGATGTCATTTGGGCTAGTCTCCGCAAGATCGGCAAGCTTTGGCTCCGTTGGCCCCATGGCGGCACTCTCAGATGCCGTGTAGTAATTCGACATTTCCGAAATCGAAGCCCGTGGCGAGCCACCCGGACCATTGGCAGGGGTAGAGAATCGGCTCGTGCCATCAACAATCTCATCTTTGGGTACGTCCGAGGTGGGTATCTCCTTGGACTCTTCAGGGACATCCTCAGCACTGTGAGTGGGGCTCGCGCTCATTTGAGAGAAGCTCTCCATGACGGGCGAAAGCGAGGAAATAACAGTCTCCTGTGGCTTCAAGCCGCCTGGTAAAGCAAAGACCTGGTCTTTATCCACGGAGTCCAAATCACTGCCGCGCGAGCTCACGCCATCGCGTGATGCTCTTGAAGCTGGTGGGCGGTCAACAGGAGCAATGGGATCCTGACCATTAGACTTGGATCCGGACTCTTCATCTCCACTACTATTTCCTAAAAATGTAGCCTCATGATTATTCGCGGATGAGACTGCGGGATATAAACTGTATTTGGCCTTGGGGACACCGGAGGTTGTAAGGAGGCTGCCTCGCGGACTGTGCGTTGACGTGGTTCCTGGATTCTTGGCTTCCGCATCTTCTGCCGCCGCCGCACGGGACTGCGAGGGCTTGTTGGCCTGGTCCGGCCCAGATGCAGTCGAATCCGTGATATACGGGTTCATCACTTTTTTCAGACTACTGACCGGACTAGGCTCGGGCTTCATAATTTCCATCGCCCTGGAGCCTGACAGCTCCGGAGGAAGCACGATCGGAGGCGGGGCACTTTCAGCCACGGACTTCTTCCGCCGGCGGAAGAAGGACGACTTTTTGGTCACCACTTGATGGCTTCCATCGCGGCCCGAATTGAGCCCTGTCCCACTGTGCTTCAGCGGCTGTCTCCAGCTCTTGACATCTTTGGTCTCGAACTCTTGGGCGGAATGGGAATCGGATTGACTGTAATCAGACGGTCCGAATGTAGGGGCTTTAGAGCCAAAGACTCGACGAAAGAATCCCGGTCGTTCCTTGGCCGGCGCTGGCTCAGGCGGCGGGGGAAATATTGGTTTGTTGAAGGAGATGGTTGGGCTGGGCGCAGGCGGGTCAAGTGAGGAGGGTATTGTAGGCGGAAGCTCTAAGCCTGCATCGCCCAGATTCGCCAGGTCGAGATCTCGGCTCCGGATGGTGGCCGTACCAATGTTCTCTGGGCGAGACTTCCGGGTGGTATTCGCACGCGGAGACTTGATACTGTTCCGTCGGGAGGCCACCGGCGTCCGTGACTGCTGCAGGCTGAGCGAACCGGCATAGTCCCCTTGCGAAGATGAGTGGTTTTTACTGGGGCCTCCGGGAATACTTGGCGTAGGAGCTGCGTCAAAGTCGCTGAAGGACCAGGAACCGTAGTCGGCAACTGGTTCGGAAAAGGGAATGAAAGGTGGCCGAGTACCGAAGTCGAAGCTCGCCGAACGTCTCTCGCCAGTTGAATCCGCTCGGCGACGTAACAGAGGCGGACCAAAGTCTAACTGGGAGGAAGCACTTCCTTTGCTCCCATTTCTCGCAGTATGAGCCCCTGTCGCTGCCGTAGAACTCGGGCGGTAGTCATATAGCTGGCCGCGTGAGCCGGTGCCTTCCCGGCTGCGCGTGCTCCCAAATCTTCTCAGGCTAGAATGGTAATTCGAGCTGCTATTACTCCGACGACCTCTCGGGAGTTGGGACGCATGGCGGGCCGTGCCGTCGTCAAAGGTGCCGTCTACCTCTGACGATAGGGAGGATGAAAAGGTGTGTCCGCGATAACGTCGTTGGGCCAACGACTCCGGTGAACCGTGGCCGTAGAGGTCCGTTTCGAATACCGAGTTAAATAACCGGTAGTCATCCAGCACAGAGGAACCCGCCACGAACTGGTCTAGGGAAAGAAGCATATTATCGACGATGGAGGTGCGGGCCGCATGCTTCGGAGACAGCGATAGGTCGTGGGGATCTCGCTCGTCACAAGACTCATTGTTCTCGTTGGTGTTGTCGGCTGGATTGAAGTCATCTAGGAAGGTCTCCCGGACAGAGGGTCGCGGATGAGTCCCTCTCCTCGTAGGCTTCCCATTGACAGCTTCGGAGGGGGGTGTTCGAGGGGGGGACCGGCTGGCGTGCTGCTGAGGCATATTGAGACTGCCCTGTGGTCAATGGTAATCGAGGTCGACTGGCATTCGTTGTAGTGAACGGAATGAGCGGGGAGAAGGGGGTTGAGCCTTAGGGATATTGGTCGCCAAGTCCCTGGGCACCGTTGGCCATGGACGATCTCAACCAGCAGGTAGTTGAGACGATTGTCCACTTGTCGTGCACACCGTCCTGCGTCAATCGAGAGAAGGAGGGGGTATTGGGCCGGTTGATAGAATCGCGTGCTCAGGACCGGATCTGAGTTTCACAGAAGTCGAACAGACCGTCTTCAAGGCGCAGTCAAGGGTGGTGTGTATCACCTGTCGCACATTGCGTGAGGGGGAGGGGGGGGGAAAGGGAAATTTCGTAGTGTAAGGGGGTAAGTCGATTGATCAAACCAACGTCCTTATGGGAGGATCGCTGTAATCTTTTTGCGGCAAGGCAGATTAGCCAGAGATTCAATGAGGAAGATAGACAGAAGGCGATCCAGGAAAGTTAGAGGCGAACCACCGGCAGAAAGACGCACAGGAAAGGTACGGTCGAGTGTTGAAGCGGGAACCGACCGGTGACGATCGTGGGTCGCCACGATGAGAGAATGAGGGAGTGCAAAGAGTGTGCAGTGTGCAGTGTGTAGTGTAAATGAGAGAGAGAGAGAGAGAGAGAAAGGTGGAAAGGAAAGGAGGGTAGCGATTGAAACGCTTCAGGAATTTTGGCGCAATTGAAGAGGGACAAAAATTGGAAATGAATTGAATGAATGCCTGGAGCAGCCCCCGGACTTGCAGATGGAAATGCGCCCAGGAACGAACGGCGGCCGAAGTGGGATCACCGGAGAAGAAGGAGGACAGCACAAAGTTGTACACTACTCCCTTAGCAGCAAAATCAAAAGCATGGACAGAAGCAGACGTTTAGTCCGTTGGAGTGGTTCAGGGATGGACCATCTGCCATCGTCCACCTTCCAAACTAGTTCCAGTAGCGTTCACTAGTTGCGGGTCTAGAGTCCGTCGCGATAATCAAGAGTCAGTTTTCTCAGGGGCATGCATCCGAGTTCCTGCAGGTTCAATATCTCTCCAGCTTGCGAGTTCAGTCTCCCTTTTGCCTCCCTAACTCACAATCCAACTATCTACGTAGTACGTATTGACAAGTTTGGATCATAACTACTGTACAGTACGTAGTATCAGAAGGGACGATCCAGGAGTGTCTTGCAGCTTGCATGGTTCCATTTAGGGAGGGTCCTTGCTATTCCCAGTTCCAGTGAATTGACTGCCATCAAGTGGAGCCAGTTACTCCGTATTTCTCAATTCCTACTGGATCAAGTGGAAACGGGCCGTCATGCACCCCCCGATCGATAATATCTATCATTTCATACGAAACTGATCCTGTCCAGTCCATGCTCCAGTCTTCCGTGACCCATCGCAGAGCTCCATCGCACCCAAGGTAGGGCAACGACCAAATTTGTCAGTATGCTGGAGATGGATCAAATTCGATCCAACGATGGCTTTTGCGATCAGGCCAGCCTGAGGGGTCTGCATCGATTTCCACCATGCATCATCCATCTATCATCTTTCTTCCCTCGTTGCCGGAGATTTACTCACGCTGGCTGACTGCATCTACAGTCTCCATATTCAGGCACATACATACAGGATGGTGGTCATGCCCACCTTCCGGGGCCCGGAGCTGGGGCATTCGGTCGCCCGAATGTCAGTCAAATGTAAGCCATGCATGAGAAAAATAAATTAAGGAGCTGCTCCTGTCCTCAACAGGCAACCCTCGCAATGTGATACATCGCCGTTTCCTGACGGTTCTAGTGCCGCCACGCACTTGATACACCGGCGTTCACGGTCGATCTCCTACAGGGATGGCATGGCTTCCATGTTTCATCCGCCAGCCAGCCAGCCAGCCAGCAAACAAGCAGACAGGCTGGACTAGATGTTACCTAGATAGAATATCCACCCTCCGCCAGTCCAAACTGTAACTTATTTTTTGGGGTTTCTGATGATTCTGCCGCCATCCACCGATCGGACTGTCGGGGAAGAATTGATCCGAGAGTTGGGCCGAAGAGGCTGATGACATAACCCAACGGCCACTCCATCATCAACAAGCAAAGCAATCAATCAATCAATCAATCACTCCATTCGCTAATAGATCGTAATTCCAACCCCCATCCACCACCACTTCAATCAACCGATAGAGGTAGTGGGTACATGACATCCGTGCCTTTCCCTCCCATGTTTCCCTTAACCACTCATTGAAGATGAATCCTCACATCTCCGTCCCCCGCCAACATGCCAGCCCGGCCAGCTTCGGCGGCACCACCCCAGCAAGCCGCGGGTCTAGTATCCGCATGCCGCGATTCTTCAAGAGGTAGGCTACTTCTACCCCTCTGTGGATGACTGGAAAGCATGTTACCGTCTATCAAAGGGACATCCATGGCCTTTTCCGATCCTCATCGACCGGCTACTGATGCCCCTGGCTGGCTTACAGGCTGTTCAAGTTCCCGCAAATGGACTTCGAGATGGCTATCTGGGAGATGACGTCTTTGTTGATTGCGCCGAAGAAGGTCTTCAAATCAATCTATTACCATGTGAGTTGTTGCCGGCGTCCTGCTCCATAGCGCGCATCCGGTTATGCTGACCCAAGCTTCACCGCAGAAACGTATGTCATTCATTACCCCCAACACCGCACCTTGCCGATATGGCCCGCTTTCCCCGGGATCTTACACACGCTCATCAATACCTATATTAATAACCTCTTACAGAAACGAAAAACACCTGGCACCGTCCGGACCCTTCATTTACCTACCTCCTATCCTTCTTCCTTCTGCTTACCGCCCTCGCGTGGGGACTCGCCTATGCACCCTCCTTCGGCTCCATTGTCCGGCTCTCGTTAATCTTCATCTTTGTCCACTTCATCGGCTCGTCCTTGCTGGTCTCGACAGTTGGCTACTTCGCGATCCCGCGGTTGTTCGGGCCCGATGGCGCAGCCGCATCGCTGACGGGATTCCGCGGCGGGCGTGGACGGAGACGCGGCGCAGCGCAAGGCCTATTCACGCAGCCGGGAGAGAAGGACCAGCTTGAATTCGGATACTGCTTTGATGTAAGTGACACTCCTAGAGCATACTGGCGAGTGGCAGCACCGGCTAAATCGCAGACACTAGGTATCGAATCGAGCATTCTTCCCTCTGTATCTGCATCTCTACGTGGTCCAGTTCCTGGTCCTCCCGCTGCTCCAGCGCAGCAGCAACGCCCTGGCCACCTTCCTTGGAAACACACTTTACCTGTCGGCCGTAACCTACTACACCTACATAACGTTCCTCGGATACAATGCGCTTCCGTTTCTGCACAACACAGAGCTTCTGCTGCTCCCCATCCTGGCATTGGCGGTGCTGTGGCTGGTGAGCTTGATTTGTGGATGGGGGATAGTGGCGCAAGGCCACGGGGTGGAAGGACTGTTCTGGGGTGCATGATTGTTCCCCGCACATGACATGTTATACACACCTGTTCTACCCATTCTTGTGCAAGTAATTTGTCATTTCCGTTTCGGCGCCGGTGTATATGGTGATCATTGGTCTATTTTTATGTCTGTTCTGTCCGTTCAGGGAATGGGTTCGGGAGCATAATGATTGCATAGGTTCGTTTCTGGTGGTCTCCTTTCATACTCTGCTCCACATGAGAGCAGGCAAAAGACATATGGTTCATACTGTACAGCATAGCTGGGTTATATAGCGTCTATCATAGACTCACTTCTGCTACTGTTTCCCCCCACTATACCCCCATCCTCTTCCTTCCACAGTCGAAATAGTCAGATGTAATATCATATATTTTTACCCATTTGCACAGGCATCAAGCCAAAACCAACTCAGTAAGTTAACCAAATCTAAAAACACCAAATGAAACCCCCATCAATTCATTTCCCTTTCTTCCCCTTCTTCCCACCCCCCTTAGCCCCCAACTTCGCCTTCAACTCCTCCGCCCTCTTTCTCGCCGCCTCAGCCTTCTCCTCCTTCTCGACCTCCTTCCTCAACCGCTCCTGCTCCCTCTTCTCCCTCACGAGCGCCAACCGCGCCAAATCCGCCCTCGCCTCCTCCGTCTTCCCCTCCGCATGCAACTTCATATACCGTTCCCTGGCCTGCTGCGCCTCAATAGCTTCCCTCTCCCGTCGCGAAAGCTGCGACAGATCCTGTTGATCCTTGCCAGCACCAGCACCAGCACCGCCAGCCGCATTACTACTACTCAACTGAGACCGAGATTTACTCGTATGATTCGGGTTCGCTGGTAGATCCTCATCCTCGCCATCCGATCCGTCAGAGTTGTCCTCCTCATCCGACGAGGATGGGGGTAAATCGCCCGGTTGCGCCGCGGTTTGGAGTCGCCGGGCTTGCGCAGCTTGCTTTTTGGCTTTGGCTGCGGCGCGACGCTCTTCACGGGTGAGTTCGGGGGCTGCTGAGGCGGTAGAGTCTGCTGTGAGTGGGATAGAGGAGGGGCCGGGTTTTGAGGAGGATGGGGTGTTGTTGTTGTTGTCGTCTTCAGAGTCCGAGTCCGAGTCTGACTCGGATGTGCTGCCGTCTTCTTCATCTTCGTCTATCGAGGAGGGGACGTCCTCGTCTGCATCCTGTGTTTTGTTTAGGCCTTCTGGTTAGAGAGGATTTTCTTTTTGCAGGGAGGGGATGATGCATACCCGCCATAGGCCAACAGGGTTACCGTCTTTGTCGACGGGTTGGACGTCTCGACTGAAGCGTTTTCCACCTGTATGTATGGTTAGTTGGCCCCGGGGAGTTGGGGTTTGTGTTGGCCCTGAAGGTTTTCAAAACGTACCTCCGCGAGAGGGCTTGGAGAACTTTCCGCGACCACGGGGAGCCATGATGTATGATGGGTGAGGAGTAGGGCGAGTAGATAGGGTTCACAGTCGAGGAGAAAATTCAGCGGCTAGGTAGGGTTTTGTTTTCCCACTCCCTGTTGGCAAAGAAAAACTGGAGTTAGCGAGGAGAGGGTTGAGTGATGAGGACGAGAGGGATGGAGGAGTCAAACAAAGGCATTCATTCTCGGAGGGGCTGCGGCGGGGAAGTACCACCAGATCGACCGACACTTACACGATCCAGTGCAGAGAAGCTGCGCCAAATAATAACTCCTAGTATTTTGTACTCCAGTTGGAGACTGAACTGTGGGATGAGAAATAAATGGACTTTCTGGTCTATTGTTACAAATATTGAGAAAACACCACACCCTAAATCCTAACTATTGTACAAAAACAGCTCTGAGTCACGCCGCCAGTTGCCCAGAACAGGCGGGGGGGAGCCTGACTAAGGCGCGGTCGTTCATTGGTGTCATATTTAACTTAAGCTATTTGAGTTAATACACTTTTATTTACTGCTTCACTGCAATTGTCTACTGTATGTATGTACAGTTGGCTCAACTTCAAGTACTGCTCACCCACCGCGGCAGTCATCCTGGCTACGCTCGTTGCCAGGTCAGCCCCAGCTTCGTCACTCTCGCCGCAATCAAGGTCAGCGTCCCCGCCAGAATCGCACTGCCCATGAACATCTGCGCATACAGATATTGCCCATCATCCCGATCGACCAGTGCCCCGGCAATGGGGGTACCGATCAGCGCAGCCACAGCCACTACACTGAGCACCATGCCCATTCTCACTCCGGTCTTCTTCAGATCCGTGGTTAGCGTGCTCAGGGTGGCCGGGAAGAGCGACTGGATTCCTGCTGCTGCCAGCCCATAGAACGCACTGAAGGCATACATCTCGTCGTAAGTGTGAACCGCAGCCCAGCAGAACGCGACCACTCCTGTCACCAGGCTGAACGGGATCAGCATGTTCAAGGGTCCCGTGTACCGATCGGCCATCAGGTTGGGAATCAACCGGCCCAGCAGACCAACACCATTCATGACTAGAAGGACGTCGATCGACGTCGAGTTGGAAACCCCGATGATGTTGCGGGCGAAGCTGCCAATGTAGAAGAACCCTACATAGAGGCCCCAGAAGTTGAGGAACATCCCCAGGGCGAACAAAGCATAGGGCGCCTCTTTGAACGCCCCCCACTCGACGAGTGGTCCGCTGCGACGCGGAGGCAGTCGTTGCTGGAGAAACACCAGGCACGGAATCAGCGTCGCCAAAGAGATGAACCCCAGGGTCCGCATGGTCCAGCCATATCCGATTTGAGGGAGGAGTCGCATGACGACCGCCGGGAAAACTAGGCCGCCGGTGGCAGAGCCCGAGGCCACGATTCCGATCGCAATCGCTCGGTTTTTGGTAAAGTAAGTCGGCATCAGGGCAATGGTCGGGCAGAACATCAGTCCACAACCGATGCCCTGACCAACGCCCTGAGCCAGGAACAGCTGCCAATACTGCGTGCACAGGGAGGTCATAAAGATGCAAAATAATTCCAGGACAGCCCCAACGGTCAGAATGGCTTTGAAATAT
Source organism: Aspergillus piperis CBS 112811 (assembly GCF_003184755.1). Classification (NCBI taxonomy): domain Eukaryota; kingdom Fungi; phylum Ascomycota; class Eurotiomycetes; order Eurotiales; family Aspergillaceae; genus Aspergillus; species Aspergillus piperis. The sequence continues at coordinate 11,246 of NW_020291611.1, forward strand.
CCGGCGTCGGTTGCGCGTCCAGAGAAGGTGCCGACGAAGAAGAGTAAGAAGATCTGGATACTGCCTACCCAGGAGATATCGGACGGGGTGCGACCTAGCGTCTCGGTATAGTAGGTTTGGAACACACCAAAACTATTGATGTAGCCCCAGGTGTTGAAGATGACAAAATGAGCCAAGGCTACTTGAGACCATGCCTTGAAGCCGCCATCGGGGGGAGGTCCCAGGTCCCTTCCAGACTCTCGGGTGCGGACTAGGGTCAAGGTTCTACTGGCCAGTGCGCCAACATGGCTAACATTCGTCGGGGTTTTCGACAATTCCTTTTGTGCTTCGGGGCCAAGGCCTACTTCTTCATCACCCTTCTCATTCCCTAGCGGAAGGAATTGTTCAGGAACGGGAGAGTTGGCAGCCTGACTGGGTCCACTTTTCTCCTCATTTGCGGAGATGGTCAAGTCTTGCTGGATATCATGCGATGATCTAGCGGACATCTTGAGGGAACGTATACCCCGAAGGGATATCACAGATTTTCGAAAAGATTTTAATGTCTGGGAGTCTCGTGTATATCAAAGGGTGATGTTTCCTGGTAAATGAAAGCAGGTAGACTAGTTGGGAGACGAGCCAGCCACTCTGCGAGGCACCCAGCTTCTTAATTAATTAATGGGCTTCCACACGACCAGATGGGCTGGCAAGGACACTCTGGATTGTGAAAGCAATCAATCGAAGTGATGGCGCGCACCTGACTGATCAACGAGAAGTGGGAATGAGATCTGAAACAGAATGGGGACAGAGAAAGAAACGGTCAAGGATCAGGCACTATTGAAGTATGCATCGATGCCCCAGCTATCGACTTGATAGAGATCAAGCGAGTTGATATGTGCGTATGACTTAAGGCGCGTCCAGCAGACGGCATCGGCAGCAATTGGTTATAGCAGCGTTGGAAGCGTCTTCCTGCCAAGGACCTTTTCGTGGATCAGCCCTGTAAGAAACGAGATGGATAAAGGAACGACGGCTACGCTGCGTGAGTCAGGAAGCGAAGTAAGACTTGAAAATTAGGAGCTAGGGCTTGAACGGCTCGCAAAGAAGGCCGAAAGCCAACCGCCATGATGGCGGGGAGTAAGGTCGGCAATGTTGTGCCGAATCGGCTAAAGAACGAGAACGATCAGTTTGGGATCCAACAGGAAGCGACACCCGAATTACATTGGCGATAGCTAGGCCTTGGTTACTTCGACGCCCTACTTATTGTCATGGTGCACCACGGTCCCAAAACCCGGGGGCTCCAGGATTCTTGCTTGGGATTGGGGAAACTGGCAGGTGGATCCCCTCCCCACCATTGAGCTATTTTACTAGCTGGTCGGGGGGAGGGGGAATAATACCATTGCCGATGTGATGGGTCATCCCTGGACAGGGGAACAATTCAGGATGAGTTGCCAAAGGATGGAGAAGAAAAAAAAGAGAGGGTGGGGGGGAAGAGAAAGAAAAAAGAAGATATATTGCCAATACAGTCCGGCTTCTTAGTTACTCTTCCGTACTTTCCTTTCTTTATGTATTATGTATGTTAAGCATATTCTCCGAATAATACGAAGGCACGTGCGGCGGACATCTGCCCGGCTTTCATTTTTATCTTTTTTTCTTTTTTTACTGGAACAACGTCATTGAAGTACGAACTACCAGAAAGAAGCCCCCCTGTCCTGCACTACATTTCATCGATAGGTTGTTGATACATCACTCTCCTGGTGGTAGTAGTACTAGTAGTAGTCATAGTCCTGTCACAGCACCAACGACCCATCTTGTTCTCAGTGGCAAACTTAGTACTGGCCATATTACGAGTCGTGAGCAGGAGACGAATTTGTTGAATCGTGCCCTTCATCGGGGCTCTATATTGTTCTAACGCATCATAACAATGGAAGGCATCTGCCTCTCGAGGCCGGCCCATCTATATATAGTCAATTAAAAGCACCATAAACAGGTATCCATGCTGTCTGTCTCGAGCGTCAAGCAGTCATGCTCGAGTTTTTAATGTTCAAGATCAACGGTTGGAAGGTAGGCAGGGGCTGTTGAAAAGAAGACAAGGGAAAAGACAAAGAAGAAACAAAAAAGGTAGGAGAAACCCCCATGCTGGACTCTCGCTAATGGCTGAACGACCCCCCAGAATCCAAATGCCGAATGCATACCCGCTTCGTGACGCCCTCTAACAAATCGCCGCCACCACAGCATCACCTCTACGCCTGGAATAAGAATGGCAAAAATATATATCAATAATCGCAGATGTTAAATGGAAATCAAAGGCGGGTACGCGGAGACCCTGTCCCCGCTTCGAGAAAGACCACCAGTGCAGTATTAACAGACCCTCAATACTCTTGGGAGCACGAGCTATTGTTGAGCATCGAAATGGTTTCAATCACGTCGGCGGGTTCCAGGAGATGCCAGCTGGCGGCCGTTTGCTTTGAGCTTGCACCAACAGTGACCGAGTAGACGTGGTCTTGTGGCAGGTCGAATTTCTGTAGGGCACGGAACATGTCTGTGAATGACAGAGGATTTTTAGCGAAGGTAGACTAAGATGGAATAACGGGAGAGCACATAAGGGGGGAAAGAATTGATAATAAAGAGCTGAGAATGAAAAGGAAAGGAGCCTTACCTTCATCTGTGAAGTCGTCGCCGGAGCAAAAGATAAACTCAGGAGCTTGCCCAGGGCCGGTGCCGTACTCATTGACGAGGCGAGCCGCGATGAATCCCTTGTTAACGAACGTCGGCCGAACTTCCAGGTTGGCTTTCCCGGCCATGACTTCAACTTCCCATCTCTTCCCGACGGTGTCTTCAAGCTGCTTCCGGCATTCGCGAGCCTGGAACGCTCCATACTCCGGATCCGCACGGCGATAATGCCATGTCAGGGCCACGCGCTTTCTTTCGATGAAAGAGCCCTGTGTCCGTTCTGTGAAGTGCTGGAACGTATCCATGACCTCCTTCTGCCAGCCCATGTTACTCCGTTCGGCCAGATTCTCCCAGTCATCCGAGTGGGGCTTGCGAATGAAGCATCCGTGCTCTGCACTTAGTCCTAGCTCGGGGATGTGGCCCATCCACTCATCCAAGAAGGCTTGATCACGTCCACTGATGATCCAGACCGCATTTCGTGGGTCTGCGGCGAGGGTCTTGATAGTACGCAGCACCCGATCCGAGGGGATCGCAGCTTGCGGGTCTTTGACAATCGGAGTAAGTGTACCATCGTAGTCAAACATGAATAGTCTCTTCCGAGCCCGACGGTACTGCCGCACCAGCTTGGCCCGATCGAGGGCCGGCGTTGCCACGGATTGGTCAAATGACGAGAGGTTGGTGAGGAGACGAGTGACAAACTGCTTTGACCAGGACGAGACTGTGTTTGCAGTGACGTGCTTGTAAAGCTTCTGATGCTGTGACATCTTCTCTTCCGGAGACATGGTTAGGGCTTTGTTGATGGCTCCCGCCACGCCGACGGTATCCCATGGGTTGATATGAATGGCATTGGACAAGGTCCCCGCCGTACCAGAGAACTCGGAGAGGATCAAGGGGCCATAGTTATTCTGTTGGCAGATGATATACTCCAAGCTAGTCGTGTTCATGCCGTCGCGGACCGTGGTGATGAGTCCGACATCAGCGACACGCAGCAGCGCGAAGTACTCATGGGGGGAGAGGTACTGCGGGTAGTACTTGACGGGGGCAAAGCTCAATGATCCGAACCGGCCATTGATGGTAGAAACCAGATTAGAGACCTGACTGGCAATCTTGTTCTCTTCTTTCTGCTCGTCGACGCTGGTTGGGCTGGTTACCTGGATCAGGACCACCTTATCCCGCCATTCAGGGTACCGCTCGAGGAAGACCTCGAACGACTGCAGCTTCTGGGCCACACCGCGGACACTGTCCAGTCGATCACGGCCGACAATAATCTTCTTTCCGGCATAAAGCTTGCGAATACCCAAGACTGCCTTTTCTATCTCGGCAGACCCGAAGGCTGCCTTTTGAATCGTCTTGGTATCGATACCTATCGGGAAGACATCCACTGCTACATGAGCACCGTAGGCGTCCACCCCGGCCGAGTTGGAATCAAAGCCAAGGACACGTGTACAGCAAGATGAGAAGTGACGAGAGTATGAGAACGTCTGGAAGCCGATCATGTTGGCCCCCAGGACCCCCGTAAGCACCTCCTTGCGCTTGGCCAAGCAGCGCATGAACTCACTGCTGGGAAATGGCGCATGCAGGAAGAAACCAATGTAAATGTTGGGGATGCGTTGGCGCAGCATACTCGGGACCAGGAATAGGTGGTAGTCATGGATCCAGACAATATCTCCTTCCTTGTATTCTTGCGCAATGCGGTCGGCGAAGAGACGATTCATGCGGACGTAGTCTGCCCACCACTTACGTTCCGATTTGCCGTCCGTGGGACCGTGCTGTTTGTAATGAAGGAGTGGGTAGAGCTCGCGCTCGGCATAACGCCTCCACCGACCCTGGTCGTCCAAGAAGACCGTGTCATCTGGATGTTCCGATTCACCGGTCAACCAGACCGGCACGATCTTACCATAGCGGCTGGAGCTCAGCTGCTTATCGAGCCTTTCTCGGTCCTCCAGGTCCACTTCGAAGCCGTCAAGGAGAGGATGACTGGGTAGGCGTTGGCTGGCATCCACAGGCACCGGTGCGGCAGCTTTATTGAGGGGCAAGGCCGAACCGTTGAGGGTGGTCGGCACTTTGGCACTTGTGTTGATGGGAATCTGTTGCAAAGGAATCGCTGTCTCCTGGACCGGCTCGACCTCGCCGGTCCAGCCAACGAGGGTGTGGGACCATTTCGATTCATTAGAACCAAGATAGGCCATTGAATCAAATAGAGCGGAGGTTCCCGGACGGGGTTTCAGCTCCTACAATCCCGTTCGATCAGCTAAGTCCTCTTACTGATTCCCCCCCTCAAAGTACGAGTGATCTGGTGGGGGAAGTGACTTACCCAGTCGGACCCGGGATGGAGATAGAGCTTATAGGGGATACAGAATGCAGCACTGATCACTCGGCCGGTAAGACGCAGGCTGGGGTATTGTTCGCGGGGGTCGGCGTCCAGCATGATGGGAGATTCTATCAGGCTCAGGCGGCGCAACAATTCAGGACCTGATTTGGCGTCCTTGACAGCCTGGGAGGGAGTGATGGGGGAAGTGACAGCTGGAGGGACCGAAGAAGCGTGGTTCCCCGGGGTATCAGAAAAGTAGGAAGGGGCATCGGGGAGGGTGGAGGGCTGGGTCTGTTCACCCCGCAGATCCGGGGTGGCATTTGAGGCATTCACAAACGCATCTTCGCCCAGAACATTCAGGCCAGAGCCAATGGGGCCCGGATTGGGCTGGCCATCGGGCATGGCGGCAGACCGTTGTTCGGCGGCCATGACGAAAACGGACGCGGCGGAGCGAGGAATCACAGTCAGTCAGTCAATGACAGGCAGAACGGGGACCAATCTGCAGTCAATCTGGGAGGTAGCGCAATCAGTTAGTTGCAAACCATGAAATATTAGGGGGGCAGAAATCTGGTGAATTTTGGAATTCCGGTGATAAGAAGAAGAATAAAGATGGCAACGATCGGGAGGACTGTGTTGGGTTCGGGGGAGGGGTGTACAAGGGAAAGGGCAAAAAGCGTTGAAAGTACCTTTTTTTTTAGTTTGGGAGGTGAAAAGGGAAGTGTAGATTAGGGAGGGAGGGGGGAGGGAGATAAGCTGGAGTACCTGGAAATGAATTGGTATGTATGGAGAGAGAGAGAAAGAGGGTGTTTGGTGGGGTAGCCAACAGGGAAGAGAGCGGGCCAGAAGAGAGAAGGCGGACTAGGCCATTGGGGGGGAGGAAGGAGAGGGGAGCAAAGGAACTAGTAAATGGTACTGAAAGGAAAGATGAACGTTGGCACAATGATCAATTCCCTCCGTCAGAAAAGAGAAAGAATGGGGGTTAACAAGAGTGTGACGATGAGAAGAGGGAAGGGAAGGAGGGAGAAGTTGGTTTAGTGGGTAAGAGATTCAATTATGATGTGAGAGCAAGAGACAAGACGCAAGTGGGGGGAGGGAGGGAGAAGAGACGGAGAGAGAGAGACACGGAAAGCAGGGCAGAGGGCAGCAGCAGCAGCAGCAGCAACAGCAGCCACCATTTACCACCACCAAGCAGGGAGGCGGTGAAGCGGGAACATGGAAAGATACTATGATAAGAAAGAACTATTTGTACTCACCTCCCAAGAAGAAACGATAACTATGGTAGTTGATCGTGAAAAATTGATGAAAAGCGCAAGTGATCTATCACTGGATATGTATAGTCCGACTGATTTAGGGGGGACTCGGGGATGTCGGCAAGGAAAATATCTCAGAAGTCAGAAAACCCCCGAAGTTCTAGTAGCTTTCTTTCCAACAGACTTGCTGGAACTTGATCCCAACTTCCCCCAAAACAATCCCGGAATAGCAAGCCAATCACCCCCAATCGGACAATCAAGCAACTTAATGCAGGCAAAGCAAGCCAACTACCAAAGCAGTCGTATCAGCTGGTCGGCGGTCTGTCGGCAGGGTTTGCTTATAAAACAGCCAATCCCTCATGCACGGGTTCAGATAGAAGGACGCCGAAGGGGGAAGAGAGGCAGCGAAGGGATCGAGGGGAGGGATGGGCCTAGGATGGTCCAGACTCGGCGGCGAGGGCTGATGGAAGGAAAAAGAAGGCGTATAGCGGGTGGGGATTATAGGGGGCTTAGAAAAGGAAGAAGAAGAAGTTGATGATTATTGAAACCGAACAAGGTCAGGGAAACCGGTTCCGTGTCCGTGGTGGGTTTGGTCTGCCATGGAGGGACGAAGCAATACTAATAATGGACCATGATGGCGATGATGATGATGATGATGATGTTTCTGGTGAGGATATTAGCAAGCAATGGATTGGGTCCCCGCCATCTCCATAACAGTAGTTAGTAACCCAGATATTTCTTTTTTTTTCCAGATACGTCATGATCCCCCAAACGGCAGTTCGGACGAACAGGAGGAAAAAAGGTCCACCTGTTATTCGCCCCCCTCCCCAATCTACTCCAACTAGATTCTACTATTGTGTACCACTAGAAATAATTACTACTACTCTTACAGAGCACAGCACATAATATCTCATCGATATTTTGTTTTTTCGGTAATTGTAGATTAAGGCAGGTCAGGTTAACACGAACAGGTACAGTAGTCAGTTGGCAGACTAGACAATAACCCGGGAAGTTGGGCCCAGGAAATAGCAACAGTGCCTAACCAAACCTAAATCATCTAGTCCTTCTACAGAAGTGTCTAACTCATTAGGTAGCGTGTCTTGCATCGGCCGAAACCAAGAGCAAAGCGCGCAAGAGTGTTCAGGCATGTGGGAGAAGATGCCGGATGAAACTTGCCCGATCCCTGAAAGTAGCCCATCGATATTTGTCCAGGTCATGGGATGTGACTGCCTGTCATTACGCCCGTAGAATCCACTGGGAAGATTGGGGTTATATGTAAAGGACTAAAGGTAATAATAGAAGCTAAGTTCGGGAAACAAGAAGATGAGGGCAAAGAATGGTTGAAGTCTACAATGACTCAGTGAGATCCGATTTGCAGATTTGAGATCGCCATTTCCCCGACAGGGGGAGTGTGACATGTGAAGACCTAACTAGTAACTAACCATAACCAGTCGATCAATGCTAGGGCTGGCCAGATCACGGCCCGCAGTCACGTGGGAATTACAGCGCACCTGACAGTACTAACCTTAATCGGGTAACTCATCACTAGTTCCTGTTAGTCTATCCGATACTTGCGACATTATCATCGTTCATTCCCTGCCTCGACTTCTAGCCTCGCTTCTTTCGTCCTCTTCGAAACATCCCAGCATTCCGTCCGAGATCACCCGCCCTCCTTAACCTCGATTCATTCCTATCGACTCGGGTTGTCCGGAACTCTGCGCCATCGAGTCCCAAGTATACACCCCCCCCGTATACTTTCCTTTCCTCCGGTTTATGCCCCCGGTTGCAACACTTTCTTCGCAATGCCTCCATTGCCCTGCTGAACGCGCGGTCATGCGCGTTCTTTGCTCCTCTAATCGATATCTCCTCTCCTCTTCCTCCTCGTCGGTTGCTGCTTATTTGGCCCTCTCTATATCCTCTCCGCTGAAGCCGCGATACTTCCACCAAACCCGCTCGACTTTCAAGAACCCGGCAATTTTCAAAAATAGTCTACAAAAAACCCTCGAAGCACACCGTTCCTCGAATCGAGCTAGTTTAATTCGCAAGATACCGAATAAACCAGCTGATTCTGAACAGTCACCTGCGGAGGTTGCAACAAACGATGGGCCATCGAACGGTTCCAACACAGATGTAACTTTGGGGTCTTCCCCGACCCCAAAAGGCCCAAGGAGGAAACCTCGCTCCATTCAGAAGTCCCACCCGCCGTCCCGGCCTTCATACACACCTCAGCTGATACACTGGGATGCTGACTCCAAACGGGGCCGGCCGGTTCAATGTCCATGGCTGGATGGATTGGATTCAACGAGGTCCTTCAGTGACGGCCTCTCCCAGCTAGATGCGGAGATTAAGGCACTTGAAAAATACCTCAGTCCGACCCCACCGGAGGAGGAGAGGGTTCATCGGATAACCGCGCATATAGCTGGTCTTCTGGAAGGGACTGCGCCCCGTGCCCCCTGTATCATCGGATCATGGCGAACCGGGCTAGCCATGAGCCACTCCCATCTGGACCTTCTCCTCCCCGTCCCAGACTCAATACGATCTACCGAACAGGTTCGAAAACCAAGCGCCACGCGCCCGCAGATCCTCGCTCAGCACAAGCGTCTGCTCCGAGATGTTGAACAGATCCTTCAGGACTTCCGATCCTTCAACATCGTCTACCCATCCACCGCCGTTCATCACGAGACGGGTCTCCGCATACGCTTCTCCTGCGGAGAAGACATTCCCCCCATGGTCGAGTACATTCAAGACTACCGTGCCGAATACCCCTCCGTCCGACCTCTCTACATGGCTGTGCGACTTCTCCTCGAATCCCAAGGCCTATGTGGCCATGGCCCGAGATCCCTTAAACCCGAAGCCCTAGTCATGCTCATCGTAGCATTCCTAAAGTTGAATCACGGCAAGTTCCAACGTTCTGACGGTTTAGGCGAGCGCCTTCTCGCCTTTCTCCAAATGTATGGCACCGAAGTCGATCTCACGACGACCGGAATCGCCGTCGATCCTCCGGGTACCTTTGATGCGGATACTGTCCGCTCCGCCAGCCGGATGTTCTCCAGTCAGCCGGACGAGATCCCCGCCCATTTGCGCGGTCAGCGAGCCATCATCAATATGAAGAAAACCGCCGCGTCCATGGGCAACACAGCCGCGGCTACGCGGCTATGTCTGCAGAATCCTACTAATTACTTGGATGACCTGGGCCGTTCTTGTCTTGATACTCCACAACTGCGGGCGGCGTTTGCGCGCGCTCATGAGCGTCTTCGTACGGCTCTCGATCACTGGGACCAGTGCGCGCCTGTAACTCTCGATCACAGTCTGCTGAACTCGGTTTTGCAGGTGAATTTTGACGATTTCAGCCAAGTGCGCGATCGACTTACTGTCAGGACAGTCGATTCCACGTGACATGTCACGGAATCAAATTTTGTGCTTCTTTATGAGCTACCTCTACTTTTTCGATCGCAATCAAGCATGTACTATAGCCCCTTGTATGGGAAACACCTCTATGTATATACACTCTTCCCTCAAAAGGATTAATTAACATCCAAATCTATTAGACAGTGCCCGGTGCTGCCGACATACGTGCAAGGACACCAGGATGCGTGGTAAGGTATCAGTGACATGATGACATGGAGAGAATTAAACGCCTGAATGTAGAAAACGCCCGCTTGATATGCAGTGAGCTGAAAACCACCAGCCACCCAAACATTACACGGGATGACCTCAAATGATGGTGTAGGGGTGGGAGAAGAAGTAGCTGTGAAAATCGTAGAAGAGGCGTCGGTCCAAGATGGAAAAGGTAGATCAGCCAAGTGTGAAACAATATAGTACTAAGTAGTACATTGAATGGACACACGTCGACATCGATTCAGTTGCTGCTCCGTGGTTAGCATTTGATGCGTTTGTGTCCCATTCCGGACTTGGACTTACTAGATTTCCAGCGGAGAGATCTGATCCAGCGTGTAAAGCCAATTTCCGCCCTGTTCTTCCTTTTCGAGCCTATGTGAGTGGAAAAGTCAGTAGGGTGCAACGGGATATCAAAGATGAAAGCTCAGCGAATCCCTTACCAGTCGTAGGGCCACAGAATCAAATGTCCCTGTACGTGATTCAAGAGCTCTTCAGCTCGCTGTTTGTCCATCACCTCATCTGTCGCGTGAAACTCCCGCTTTGATCCGAGCGTCGTCGCCCTTCGTCGGCGTCGTCGAGACTGACCGGTGGCATTCCGATTCAAAGCCTCGGAATAATCCACGAGCGGCGGTTCAGATCGCTGCTTCTCCAGATCTTCACCAGAAGAGCCACTTTCCTCATGTCGTCCATTTGGCATGTGCCCCGTCGCCGTCCCATCTGCTCCTTTCATCGTCGATTTCTCATTTATTGGCAAAGGCCCGTCCGAAGTTCCGTGTTCGGCATGTTGCGTGTCCGGCTTTTGACCGGCTTCTGTCGAACGAGCATTGCTCTTTTCGACTGGTGAGTCTTTGGCCTCCACTTTAGCTCCCTCGGCACTCTGAGCATGGACCGATAGAGTATGCTTGAGTCCGGAAGCTGCCCCAGCCAGGCTGGCCCCCGTTCCAGGCGGTCCGGTTTGTCTTTGGCTGGTGGGTTGGTATGCTTTGGTACTGTGTTGACTCTGCATCTCTGCAAAGTGGTCTGCATAGGCAGCATACTCTTTGTATTCTTTCCAAGACTTCACTTCGCTGTCCGGCATGCAGCGGAACACATTCCGGTAAATCTTGGTGTTCTTATCCGCTACAGCTTGCCAAGTATCCAGGTAGAAGCAGTCGATCACAGGGTCACGCATACAATCCTTGTCGATGAAGACGTGCTTTACGTCAGAAGAGAACAAGTGAGAGGACTTGATAGGGTCATGTTTATCCCGCGAAGCCGCCTGGACCCCGCTGTGGCTACTCTCGGACTCGTGCTCCACCGGCAGTGCTGGATGGCGAACAGCGGGCAATCCCTCCACGACCTGCGCCCCCTCGTTACCATGCTCCACGACGGGACTGAGACTATGATTGCCTTCTCTATCGCCACCCGCGTTTGCTCGGTGGGTATTCCGTTGTGAGGGCTGTTTCGGCTGCTGGATAGTGCCCTTGCCCTCGGATGCAACAGGAGAAATCAGGACCTCTGTCCTCGGGCCCAGGAACTCAGAATCGCGGGCATCGCCCAAGCCAGCCCCCACGGCTTTGGTGAGGTTATCGGCACCAAAGCCGTCCACGTCCTTCCTGTGTTCGGCATTTGAGGTCACTCTCGGGTCGGCAGTGAGTTTCCGGTTCGACTTAAGATTGGGGTTATTTCCCTGTTCCCAGTCAACGTCATGGTTGAAGCTGTGCATGTCTTCAGACCGTGAGAGGAATTCGTCCTGAAGCCGGTGTCGACGCTCCATCATATCTCTCTCGTCTTTCTTCTCCAGCATCAACGATTCCGAGTCGAGCTGGCTTTCGGGAGGCTTCGACCCTTCTTCGACGATTTCGATCCGGCGGAGCTCTTCCTCGGTTGCCATGGAGTGCTCCATCAGCTCATCGACGTCAATACCAAGATGTTCCCTCATGAGACGCATACGAAGGGTGTGTGGGAACCGTCCCACGAGGTAAGGGCGGCCGTTCATGGAAGACCATATCATGTCCGTATCCCGCACCACCGCCGCCACCTCCGAATCGCGAGACCCCAACATGGAGCGTTCGTTGATGTTGGCAGACCCAATTATGGCAGCTCGGTCATCAACAACCATGCACTTGGCATGGATATAAAGCTGCTCGGTGACCAATTGGTCTTGAGGGCCGATCTTTCCCCAGGTTCGAAGGCTGAAGAATTGGATGTAGTCCTCAGGTTCGATCCCTAACGCTCGCAGCCGGCCGAATATGGATGTCTCCCCACGACAAATGCTGCGATACTGACACATCATGATCAACCGGACACTCGTTCCACCCTCACTATCCACGGTGTTCTGGAAGCCCGGCATCAGTGGGATGACAATCACGGCACGCCATGCCTCCTTGTTCTTTGCTGCTCGGGTGATTCGTTCCACAAGAGCATCGCCGATCGAGTTCTCAATCTTCCGACCATCAATTTCACAGGTGCTAACAAAGAACTGGTTCTCGATGTATACAAAGTGTTCAGACTCCTCGATCAGCTTCACATAAGCATTCATAATGCTATGCTCCGTGATGTCGGGGGTCCCAGTCGACCACATACTACTCGAACGTAGGATTTGGACCTCACAGGTACCATCCAGCCCCAGGGCCTCCATATCAGCCGGTTCGAAATCTGGCGGCGGTAACAAAAATGGCGTGGGGCGTGTTGGCTTTCGCTGGCGCAAGATGTAGTTCCACCGTTGGACAAAGTGGCGCGTAAGATCTCGAGCCGGTTGTCCGACGACGTGCATGGAAATGTCATGCCAGGGCATCCTGGGAACTACATTTCGATCGTACATCTCCTCGTAGGGCTTGTCGAGGTCGTAGAAATCCTGAACACGAGGATTCGAGTAGTCCTTGCCTGGCCAGAGCTGGCAATGATCCGCATCCTTCGGTCCATCCGGGGTTTCAAACCCAGTGGGTTTGTCGTCGGTGAGGAGATGTTGTGGTGTGTCCCAACGGCCAAAGCAAAGATCGATACCTCCTACAAAAGCCAAGGTGTGGTCGATGATACAGAGCTTTTCATGGTGCGCCCAAAAGAAGGTGTTCTGTCGGAATTGATTTGGTGATCGCTGCACGAAGACGTTTGGATGAAGATCCAAGAGGGAAAACTTGGAGTATTCCGAATCGATAGGGATGGCAGAGTTGATGTTGCGATACATGATGACAAAGATCTTGACTCCTTCACGAGCTTTTCGCTGGAGAAGGCGATCTAGACGCCATTTCTGGCTGATGGCCGCAGGCCGACGCATGTAAAGCTCGGGGCTCAGCCACCAGTCATGGATGTAGATGACATCCTTCGCTTGGTTGATCGCCCGCGACACAACCCACATGTGATCACGCGCATCCACCAACCACTGTGCGAAGCACTTGTGTCGCACCGGCGCAAAACTGTCAAACCGGTTCGGCCTTGCCCAGGGGGTATTGTTAACCATGAACCGGATGGAGTCTTCGAACTGATGGAGCTGACGCTCATTCCTGGCCAGCAGTCTAAGCTTGCGCTCCGAGTTCTCGAGCCTCAATGTGTGATGCTGTGGGTGCCTGGCTGACTCTGTCGCCGATTTGGCAATCTCCTTCGCCTTTTGGTTTCTCAAGCTGACCTTTTGGGTTTGAATCTTGAAGAAAGGATCCACCAAAAACACATCATATATGTTCATTTCCTCTGGGGAGTCGACGCAGACGACATAGCTGTGCCTAACAAGGAACCATTTGGGAGAGTGTCGCTTCTTTACCATGCCCGGCGTCAGCGCGCGCCGAAAATCGAGACCCTTGGAGGACTGGATAACCAGGAAGCCTTCCTTGCCGTGATAGCTCCCTTCGGCCGCAAGACGGACACCCAGGGCTGACAATTCCAGAAACTTGCAGAGACGGTTGCTATCTGGCTTGAATATGAGGAATCGGATCAACTTCTGCAGGTAGGACTCGAGCTTTTTCCGCTGTCTTTCAGGATAGCTCTCCTTTTTACTGGCCTGCCCTCCTTCAGGAAGGCCTGAAGGCCCAGCAGCACCCTCCGCTTCTGGGTTCGTTACGGTAGACTGTCTCCGAGATAGGCCACCCGACGAACGACGATGCGCTTGCTGCTGCTTTTTGGCGGCTCTTTCATTGCCACTAGTAGCCTCCGCAGCTGTTTCGTATCCACCTTCATCCTCCTCATCCTCCATGTCGCTTTCCAACCCACGCACGCCCCTAAGATAGGGGAACGCACTCCGAGGGAAGCGCGGGAGATTTTGGGCCCCTTCAGTGTTCCGCAGCTGGATGTACTTCTGAGTCCCGAAATGCAACTTATACTTCAGGTGCAGGTTTGCAAAGTCCCTCAAGGTGCGGTAGATGATCCATTTCATCCGTGTCATGCCACTACCATACTCCAACTCGATACGGAAGACAAGATGGCGATCTCCGGAGTGAGAATCAATCTTGCTGTCCGTGACCCGCACCTTGAGCTGCTCCAGAAGAATCGGAATTCGCTTGCTACCGTGTTCATCTCGCTGGAACATGCTGGCCAATATCAAGGCGGCCGGCACTCCTGAGGTCAACTCAGCGAGTAGCTCTGCCGACTTAGCATGGTCTACTGTATTATCCACCTTGCGTCGCTGTCCGATCAACTTGAGACCTGCCTTTATCTGCCGCCACCTTTGAGCACTAAGGCTCGAACCGCGGTCAGCCCGATGACGCCTCCAGGGTGGTGCCGTTCCTTCTGCATTCTCAGAAGGTCCAGCTAACCCAGTCAGCCGTCTCAGGTTGCTTGGTCTTCTTTCCTCTTGATTTGCTGGCGCATCTATTTGGCGCCCACTGTAAGTAAGGCCCCGCGCGTTAGCAAGCCAGGCACTTTTCCGTCTCCATGCAGTATCCCTATTTAGGCGATCACGACCTTCGTCTTCTGAGACACCCTCACGATGTTGAGGTGTGAAATCACCGGTACTGCCCCGTCGCGGAAAGAAGTTGGGGCGATAATTTTCAAAGGGGGAAAAGGAGGTCGGTAAGTGGAAGGACGGCCGGCTGGTGAATTTGGGGGTATTTGGCTGCGATGGGGGCACCGAATCATCCTGCTGCCGACGACGTGGCTGCTTCTTCTTCTGTTTCTTCTGGCGGGCCCGTTGCTCCCCGGCACTCTCTTCCGCGTCGGCATCAATATCGCTCCCCTCCTCCTCCAAAGTGTTCGGAAAGCGAAATTCCCCTCTTTCTGAGCCAGGGGTTGCTAGTTCATTGTTCGTAGGTCGGAAATCGTTCAGCGTCGCACCGCTCGCCGAGCGAGTATGAGAGGTAAACGAGGGCGAGGCTGCGAAAGACTTCAACTTTGTCAGCAGGGATTGTCTACCCTTCAGGCCCGCATCCGCATCATCGCCTTTGACCGAAGGTGGCCTAGACGGAGATGGCTCAGCAGTATCAACCTCCGGAGTGTCTTGAGTAAATTGTACGCTTGGGCGGCGAGGCGAGGCAGATGATCCCAGGGCTGAAGTTGGCGACTTTCGGCTCCCGGAATTTTGCTGGTTTGCCGTTGCATCGTTCGGTTGTCGAAGGCTCAGCGAGGCCGCTTTGTTGGTGGGACTGGCATTCGACATTTCCTCCTCTCCAGAATCGCCGGCATGCTCTGCGCGCGTCTTTCCTTTTGTGTCGGATTGAGCATCTCCCACACCTCTGACCGTTGACGAAGCTTCCACCTGATCTCCGCCATCAACTCCATCCGCTCTGTCTGCGTCATCCTTTGTCGAGGAAGGGGAGGGAAGCGGCGATGACAGCTTCAAGCTGTCCAACGACATCGGTTCGGTTTGTCTCGAGTAATACCGATTGGGGGTGTTCTCAGAGCCCCTCGATTCCGAGGGATTGACCGTAGAGTCGGTCATACTGCGTAGAGGAGCGCAATGTCAGTTGGGCAAGCAAGATGGCATTCAGGGGTGGGAGGGGATTTCGAGGGAAAGAAAGCAAGAGCGCGGGGAAGAGCAGCGTACATGCGGATCAAAAGGATCCTGTTGGAACGGGTTTCGGATCTTCAATTAGACGGACATTCTATATCTATTACACAGCAGCCGGGGGACGGAACAATAGACCGATCGGCAAGATCAAGCAGTAAAGAGATATTAAGGGGATAGTCGACAACACGGCCGAAACGTCTGGACGTGAAACTTGAAAGGAGCGTTGGGTTTAGCAGCGACAGTGGTTAGCCGCGGTGGAGTCCGCCCCATAGAAGAAGCGCAGGTCTGACTGGAGACGGAAGGCCCGCTTTGGCGCAGTTCTGCTGGTTCTGGTCGGCTTGGGACACGGAGGAAAGGGGGATGGATCAATCATTCAATCAATCAATCAATGAATCCCTTATGAGAGATCAGAATGGGGCTGCTTTGCACCTGCATGACCATCTACTAGTACAGTAAGCAGTTAGTTAGTTACTTACTTGCAGTAAGTAGGTACCCTCCGTTCGGCCTCGGCTGCAATAAGTGCTACCCCAAGTATACAGTAGGATAAATAATAGCTCCCTCAAGAAGAAAGATGGAAGAGAAGAAGTCAAGGTACCCTTTCCTTCCTTCTTGCTTTTGAGGAAATTCCTTGAAGAAAGAAGAGAAGAGACCGCTAAGGTTCAGCGGGCCTACAAAATACGCAATACGATGTGTAAGTTCGTTCTGATCAGGGTGCGGATTACGTCGCCGTCACACTTCCTTTTCGAAATACTTGGTTACGGGGAGAGGTACTTGCAAGGTACTCCGTGCGGGAGAACCCAAGCACAACCGGGCCACAACCGTGGTACTTTGGCCTTAAGGCAGCAATCGCCCAGCACCAGCCACAGGATGGCTGGTTACGGGTTTCATACCGTTTCAAAACCCAACCTATGTGGGCAGGTAAGTTACAACAGTCCGATCCTCGGCGTCGAACAGGTCACCGCTCTGCTCACCGCTTGACAATGAAGTACTAACCATTATCTAGAAGTGTGGTATAAGAGTATCTGATCTGGACGCTGCAATGCTAGTGTTCTAACGTTTATGTGAACAATAGATGCGACTGTCTCATGATTGCGCTATTATAATCCGGATACTACATGCTCCCAAGGACGGCCCTTCTCCCTAACAGTAATCCTCATTCGCTTCCTCTTAACATAATTAAGGCAGTTCAGATGTATAATATTACAGACCAGCTGGATGTTCGCAGACTTGCATCATAACCTGTAACTATATAGCTGAGCATACTGGGTTTGCAGGCAGGGACTCTGTTACTGTGCAGTGCATACCCCGTCAAGCCCTGATTCCCACTGGGAGAGCTCCTCTGGCACTTCTAGAAATCAGTAGTGGAGTAGTTCACAACACCCCTCGGTAAATGCCTCCGAGGTAGTTGGATATATATCGGCAAATTACTTGCCATCGCCGATCAACCAAAACCCCCCCAAACCAATTCCTCGTCACTGCGTGATTGCCACCCAGCAAAAGAGAACCCCAAGACAACCCACAAAACAACGCAACAAAGTATGGCTGATCCCATAAAGACACTTGACAACGCAAGCCGCTACGGCGATGCTTCAACCGTCTCGCGAAAGACATACCCAGTTGCGGGGATCCAAACCACAGTCTACGGTCTTGATGAACTCCCCACACAAACCTCCGACATTGCCTGTCTGTGGCTCTTACATCCCAGAGGAGGTACCCAAGAACGTATGAAAGGCATTGGGACGACCATCATCGCGGATTGGAACTCCAGGAACCCCACCAAGGGCCTCATTGCTGTCGCATTCGATCAACGCAATCATGGAACGAGAGAGGTAGATCCGCTGGCCAATGAAGCATGGAGACAGGGAAACCCTCGACATGCTCAGGATATGTTCTCAATTTTTCGTGAGTTGAGTCACTTGCTACCAGAGGAAAATGTAGACTCTAACAACTTTCCTTCTGGAACCACAGAGGGCACTGCCCGAGACGTATCTCTTCTGATTGATTACCTCCCCTCCTATGTGTTCCCCCACTCCGATCGCAAGATCGTCGATAATCTGGTGTTGGGTGTTTCCCTGGGCGGCCATGCAGCATGGAGCTGTCTTCTGCATGAACCTCGCATAAGCGCCGGGGTCGTCGTCATCGGCTGCCCGGACTACGTGAATCTGATGGCTGATCGGGCCAGATTATCGAAGTTGCCATCGTGGACGAGCACCGACACCCCAGGCTCTCAATTCCTTGGCTCTGAGGCTTTTCCTTCATCTCTACTGGATGCTGTGAAGAAGTACGATCCGGCCGGTCTGTTGTTGAGCCACGTGAAGTCGGCCTCGGATGTCGGTCCTCTTCGCAGTGGACCATTGCCGGAGCCGACGGAGAGCGAGAAGGCTGCGTTGCGACCGCTCCTTGCCCGTTCCATAGCCGGAAAGAGGATTCTCAATTTGGCCGGCGGCAAGGACAAGTTGGTCCCTTATCATCGCGGGGAGGTGTTTTTGGCTTGGTTAAAGCAGGCTGTCGCTTCGCAGGGCTGGTTTGCCGATGGTGCTGTGACCTTCGAAGATATCATCGATGAAGAGGCTGGGCATGATATGACCGGGAAGATGATGGATGAGGCAACTCGTTTCATTCGTGAAACCCTGGAGGCCAGCAACAAAGCCCCAGAGAAGGTGGGGTCGGTGCGTGAATCGAAGATCTAGAACTCTTTCTCTACTCAGGATGTACTACGACCGTTGTTTTACATAGAGACCTACATAAACGTCCCGGTACCTCTACATCACATAACATAGTCCTCTACTACAATCACCATATTATCATTATCATACGGATACCACGGGAGGATTACAATAACCGGGCAATGGGCATGAATTAGAGCCATATCTTCCGAACTTTGGAGTAAAGAGGAAGGTCATAGTCCAGTGGTCTACGCATTCTGTAATCGCTGCAACTCCAAAGGGCATTTCAGATCTGGGATATACATCCTCAAAACCGGCGCTGCTGGCTCATACTCAAAAACAGCCGTATTCAAGAGCCTTGCCCTCATGCTCATAGAAGCCATAGCCCGGCATACTCTGTAGCAGCATAGATGGGGGAAGAGCGAACATATCCACAGAAAAAAAAAGGTTGTCCTCCTTTATGGTATTGTTCAATAATAGAGCGTGATCGCAAGGGCATCCGGAGGCCATTCTTTGCTCGTCACAAATAGAAACCCTTTTGAATTTGTAAATACACGGATCAAGGTGCCCGATCCGCGGCTCCCATTTTTTGTTTTCTCATTCCCCGGGGAGAATTCGAATCTCTATTACACCGAATCGTAGCCAGCGCAGCACCTGTCCCGGTTTTTCATCCTCCAAGTGAAATCCCAGACTTTCCACACTTAAGCAACGAGCTCAACAACACCACCGGCAGCCTTGATCTTCTCCTCAGCATCCCGGCTGAAGTAGCGAGCGCGGACGACGATGGGGACCTCGGGGAGACGGCCCTTGCCGAGAACCTTGGAATAGCCGAGGGGAAGGAGGTCGATGACGGGGGCGGTGTCGGTCTTCTGGCCGCTCAGGTAGGCATCACGCTTCTCGGCGGGGACGAGAGACCACAGCTATATTGGGAAGACAATCTATCAGCCATCCACTTCCTTGAAAACGTATTCAAATCTCGTATGTTCTTGCGCTCCTGTTCCATTCCCCCTCCCATTCTTCTTCCACGGTGTCTGATAACAAATGTACACCCCTTGCGCCTTCTCATCTTCCCGATTCTCTTCGCCACATCTCGATTGGGATCGTAGTGTCGAGTTTGAACGTACCTTGTCAAGGTTGATAGTGGGCTTCCAGAACTGCTGCTGGGTCTTGTGGAAGTACCTCATACCGACCTTACCGAAGTAACCGGGGTGGTACTTGTCGAGGTTGGTGCGGTGGTGGTGCTGACCACCGGCCATACCACGACCACCGGGGTGCTTACGGTGCTTGCCAATTCGACCGTAACCGGCCGAAACATGACCGCGGCTAAGGAAGAAGACACAAAAGTCAGTTTTCTTGTTGTTCTGGTAGACGGGGCGGACGGTGGTCGGATGAGGCCTCAAGCCTGTCGCAAATTGACCACGACAAACGAAACGGTCGACCACCGGAGGCGAAAGGGAGAAGTTGAAGCGACTCACGCTTTCCTTGTCTTCGAGAAACGGGTAGGCATCTTGTCGACGGTGCTGAGCTCGACAAGACCGGTCTGAGGGTTGGCGATGGGGGGATGCGGTCGTGTATACTGCTGGCTCAGATGTTGAAATCAAGGCTCCGGGGCGGCTAGAGTGTGCGCTAATTCGCTTGCCCTAACTTAGGGCCAACCCTGCGGCTTGTCTTTGGCGGCTGGGCGCAGTACCATCACGTGCTCCAGCGCCTGCGCCACTAGATTACATAATCACCCATAGAACATTCCCTTGTTAGATAGATCTACGGAGTTACTATAGATCTACTAGATCGGTTCCTCTCACATAATTTCACCAACGGACGGAAAATAATGTCTATAACGTTTTGAACATGTGTAGAATCGTATTAGCGGTAATTGTTCTGAAATGGTCTATTATTCTACTCGAGATCGATTTAGGTTGATTTGCTGGCAAAAAACTTCGCCAAACTCTGAATCGTAGCACCAGCAGGTCGTTGGGCCGAACTGCCTACCATACTTTGTTTGATCCAAGCCGGTAGCTTCGCTTGGATACCGGGTTTATCATAACGTCTGTCAATCAGAACAATCGCCGCATAGTCGTTACGGTGCCTGATGGCTCGCCCAATACACTGGTTCACTGCTCGCATGCACGAGTTCTCATAGAAGTCCCTCCCTGCTGCTTTTGCTGCTGATTGCCGGCTTGCCTCAGGGCCTGTAGCTTGCTGGTGTGTTTTCTGCTCAATATACTGTACCTTGGCTTGCCAAACTGCACTCCGTATATTGGGAAAGGGCAGTCCCACAATCAACACAGCCCGTCCGAGTTTGTCAGAGAAATTGATGCCCTCTGACAGCTTGCCACCCACAACGGACAAGAGAAGCGCACCTCTGCCAGAATCAACAGTTTTGGCGTACGTCTGTAGCAGTTCCTCGGTAGTGACTGTCATGTCTCGGGACTCAGACAGTATGGGCTTCTTCTGCCCAATCAAGCCATACACAGTCTGGCCTTGTTCGCTTAGCATTGGCTTCTTCCAGATGCTCAGGACCCGGCCAAGGTAATCGTAGCTGGGAAAGAATGCCACTACTCCGTCGGGGATGACATGGCAGAGCGTAGCTATCGTCCTACCAAGATCCATGATCTGAATGCCGACGTAACAATGGTCAGCTTCTTTTCAGATAGAGAACGATGCTATGCGTCGAAAGAGGAAAGCTCTCACCATTTTCTCAGAGTCACGGACATCATAGGTAAAGTCAAATTCTGAGCCTTGAACACCCCGTACCAGTGTGTGAGCGATCAAATTCTCTGGTGGTATGACATGGCCGTAACTGAACGTGTCTAAGCGACTGGCTGGGACATACGAGAAGAGATGGTTCATGTAGTCTGTCATCTGCCCAAATCGTGAGATAAACAATACACTACCATTGATGGCCGTCGAAACTTACGGGTGACATGGTCCCGCCAGCCAATATGACGGCTCTTGCATCCTCCACAAGCTCCCGAAATTGATTGGTAGGGTCTAAAAGCATGTACTTCAATTGGATATCTCCCTGTTCCTTCAAGTAGAACAATCGCCCTTCGGCAGAGGGGTTCATCAAAGATAGAAGAAATCCCTGTATGTGAAACAGTACGGGCACCGTAGGATCCCTTGTCCCCTGCTTGTTTGACGGATCTTTAGTGAACTCGACATATCCATCAACTTTCCTTGCTAATTTGCTTTCTTGTAAATATCGACTCAATTTATAAGGATTGATCTGATCAACCCCCTTTCCGGACATGAGCTCAGATGCCAAAACCGGGCCCTCCGGTGCCTTTCCACTCTCTAGGAGTGACCGAAGATGAGCAGCGATTGAACTGAGGAGCCGAATAACCTGAGCAACATAGCTCCTGTTTTTCCCCTTCAAGCGAGTTTTGAATTTGCGGGCATAGATAGTCAATTGAGCAAGAGAGGTCTGCAATTGTGAAAGCGTCACCGTTACCGAGTGTATGTTGGATATTGCGTCCATCAAATTATGGGCTTCGTCGATTATTATGACATGCCCCTTGACAGATAGATTGAGAGCCTCTCTCGCTGAGCGTTGCAACAGCAAGGGATATGGTAGTGTTACAATCTGCCACTCATCAGCTACTAGGTCGGTTGAAGGTCGGACTCGAAGGCAACAAACCTCACTATTCTTAATAACAGAACGGGATGCATAATAAGGGCATATCCCAATCTTCTTGCCAAGCTTTCCCAGGTCCTCAATGTCCTTCACTGTTGATAATGCATGGTCCCGGAATTGAAGAACCTGTCTTTCATCTTCTTTGGATGGCAGAAATGGACATTTATGCTGAGGATCCACATTGGGCTGTTGTAGATCTAAACAACGCTCATTAATCGCTGTTGCATTTTCCAATGAACTGACACGGGGATTAATGCAGAGGTTCTTCCGAGAACCAAGAGTGACATGCTTCACACGCTCCTCGAGTTCTTCTTCTCCTGTCAAGTCAGTACTCAACAAGTCCTTCGGTACACTCCATGGCATTTTAACGCGTCTCAGTTCACCGGCAAATTGGCTTAACTGGGAGTGTGTCCGGGAGCAATAAAATATCTTGACTTCGTCATTGTCTTCATCGTCACTTCCTGGCTTGGCGGTGGAGAACTGTCCTTTAAAGCGTTCCAACAATTCTAGTGTACTAGAAGATAGTTCGTTAGTATGGGCCAGCCCACTCCGCTGTTTGCTATGCTCTTCATTCTCGCTGTCGTAGTCATCCAGCGCAAAGTGTTCTTCGCTTAGCCCACCAGTTTCAGTTGATGGTGTACTGTATTTCTGCACGGACAAATTTGGAGTCAGCCGATATATCGAGACAGAAGTATTGCTCAACCTCATACCTGCTTTTTCCGGGATCCTTCGGGGTTGTCTAGCGCGATCCTCTGCTGTTCTTCTTCCTTTCTCGTCCTTTCTAATCTCTCTTCAAGCTCCTTCCTTTTCTCGGTCATCTTCCGACTCGACTCACGCCTGGCAAAATCCAGCATCCATTCAGGTTCGTCATCATCATCTAGAGTACGATTAGTGGAGAATTTCAGCTATCCAGTAACGAGGAGTCTCACATGTGGCATTGTCAACCGCTGTCTGGAAGGCGGAACGCCTGTGGTCTCGCAGCCACGTCAAGGAACCGCATATTAAACTTAAGGATTTTCCCTGGCAAGTTGTTTAGCCATATTCCATGAACCCACGGCACACTTCGGTGAATTCTCAAGCTTGTGCTACCGCAGCCAGGGGTTCATGGGCTACTAGATAGTATATGGTGACGACCAAGAACTATCTACTGTATACGTTCACCTGGAATCGAACGAGTAAAATGAAATAAAAATCTTACTTACAGTTCCTGGGATTGGCTATATTAGCTGCAAATGAATCTAGCACGAAGCTTACACGGCTTACCAGTAGGTGACTCGAAAACAGCAACTTTTCCTTGTTCGAGACAAGAGTATAGCGCCCGCATCAACTGCAGTTGGATGTCATAAGGCGAGTAAGGATGATGAAAATCATTACGCTGGGGTTCCATTGGTGGTGTTGCAGCCCGAAGCTGGGCACTGGCCAAATTGTACGGCAGCCGGAAGTTGATGAGACAAAACGTAGTCTATATGCTAAGGTGGTGGAACGCCAAGCACCAATGCTTTTACCACTGTCAGTACTTAATGCCCGTGACGGTATACTTTCAGACTGCCTTCGACTAGACAAGGAAGACAATTTTGATTACTTGCCAGGTAGTGTTTCAGAAAGAAGAGGATCAAGTGTTAGGATAGCATCTCACGTCGCTAGGTGTAGACTATAGGCTGATATGCCTATGTATAGTGCAACTATATGGAGGGGTTACCCCTACTAGTCACTCTCTGATGGTGGTTACACATTACCAACAAAGGTGAAAATTCCAAGGCTTGGGTCCACCACAGAGGATTCAACAGATGCCAAGAGATTACTTACCTAAGTAAACTTGAAGAAAAGGTTCGACCTCTTGTTTCTCAATGACACTGCATGTGCGATGTGCCTGTAGATGCTGTATTTGGCGCTCTCCCTTTGCTTAGCAATTGTTTTCCACACGAGTCATTATTATGGATTGAAGATGACTGGCCTAAAGAGAGGAAGAGGAAGGGAAAGTCATTGCGGGAGTACCTGTCAGGTATGGTAAGATTCCTTCTGGAAGGGGCTTCCATCACTAGTCTAACGGACGCCCTGGGCGCTTAGTCCAAGACACAGTGGTAGTGCGATTGTCGCGATAAAAATAGCTGGCCATCCATCAGGCTGAAAAGTATGGTTCCCGTGGAAGTACTAGTACTTAACATCTCAGTTCTAATTCCTCCATTCACCTCGATTGTTGAATCAATCGTTGCTTACTTTCTGCCCCTAAACTTCTCTTTCTCACTCTCAGGATGATGGTCAGGTATTGTAATTATACATTCACAGTATGTAACTTATCTTAACCATATGTAGTTAACTCCTCCGTAACAGTTACTTAAGTTAATTAACTAAGTAAATATTTGGGCTAGTGTCTGCTTACCTCACATCAGGTAGATAGTTAACTAATTGACTAGTTAGTTAACTTATGTAGATAGATAATTAGGAGTTACTATTTTAATTTCCAAGAATCTTCCGGCATCAGTAAGATTAGTCTCCTTCCTCTACTTAAGCAACCAAAGTGGATAACTTGCTCGTAATAATTTTCGTTGAAAATGAACAAGTAACGATCTTTATCGTCTTCTAGTTTCTTCTTCAATTGTTGCCTGCACTAGTTTCTTCTTTGAATGATAGTCAACAAGATACCCGAACCATGGAGAGGAAGAAATGATGATTAATACGAGGACTACTTCAATATTAGTGGTCCAGTCGTTATGGAGTAGTTTACCTGTGGAGGAGCCTTACTAGTATTTATTAGAACTCCATACTACTACTAGTGTTACCCATATGGTACTACTCTCTACGTACTGGAACTGCCTGGTAGGCTACAAGGAAGTCCGTACTGTTAGTACTGTGGTGGTTCCTGGCCTTGTCTTTTCTTTTCCTTTTCCCCCCTCCAACCCCTCTTCCCTATGACAAAACCCCCTCCCCTCTTTCTCTCGTACTCGACAGTAAGATTAATCTTATTCTTTGTATCACCTATACTGCGTATCATGGCCACCTAAATTAGTGCCAGGGAAATAACCAGACTGTTAGCGTCCATTCCCCGACCCAAATGGATATATTACACACTCTCTTTCCCTGTCTAGTTGTATCTTTTTTGCCTGCTAGAGAGTTCTTAGTTAGATGTGAAGAAGCCCTTGCGCGCGCCCTCTCTTCCTTGGTGTTCCGTTATATCATCTTAGTCCAAATCAGTTCAGTAACAGTAGTTAGTCGTGACTGCGCCCCCCCTTCTTCCCCCCTCCTCCCCCTTCTCGGAGAACGACTTACTAGTTAGTTAGTCCTCCACCACTACTCGGCAGTCCCCACGCCGGCTCTACTTTTTTTCTCTCTCGAGAGGTTCCGATGAACCGCTGAGCCCAGCCAAAAGTGCCAAACACGCTATTGACTGGCGCCCAGTCCGAGACGAGTGACAATTAATTTTTCTTTGCCAATTTCAGCAGGGGTAAGGTGGAAACAAAACTAACACGGGTGAAAAAAGCAATACCGTCCAATAAACGGAGAATCTCGCCGACGATGAATAGGCCACCCCAAGGTCACGGTCAGCCACGGCTGGGTGCTACCTGGTATCCAGGGGGCCAGGATGATTTCTACATGCCGGAGGTCATATCCCCCTCTCCTCAAAGGTGCGAAACCTCCCCTCGGATGACAGCGGTCATAAGAAAGAATAAAAAGAAAAGAACATTCTTCAGACAAAAAGGGGAAACCAGCACACCTCCCCCAAATAGAAAACCCTGTCTTTTCCTGGCCTTGTACGGAGTCCCTTGGTTGGCGTGTTGCTAATCGATAAATCCTCCTTCCATTAGGGTCATGCCAGAAGTCCCGGAGAACATGCAGGACAATATCGCGCACCTCGAACACGAGGCCCGGAACCCCCACCACAACCAGTATGATCGTTCGCGTTACCCTGAACGAACTACCTCTGCGGTCGCTCAGGGTCAGGCTTCTCCAACCGCCGCCTACGATTCCGCTCGTTTTGAGCAAGCCGCTGTCCACGACACTATGGACGCCCCCAACTTTTCGCCATTCCCAGTCCTGCGCAATCCTCCACCTAACGTCCCCCCGACCGATGAGCAGAGGGAGGTAAACTTGGAGAGGGCCCGCATGGCCGTGCTGTCGTCAAATGATCCTGATATGCAGTTGGCCTGGGCGCAGGATGCGCTCGCCTATGTGGAAGTTGCTATGCAAAATGAGGCTCGTCTATCGTTGATTCAGCCCCCGCGCCCTCAGACCCCTCCGGCGGAGCGGCAGCTGAAACTCGATGCGATGAATATCGTCAACTTTCTAGCGGAGCAATATCATCCCAAGGCCGAATTCATCAAGGGAATGTGGCTAGAGTTTGGCAAGTTTGGATACCGCGTGGACAAGAAAGAAGCTTTCCGTGCCTATTCGAGAGCTGCGGAGAAAGGCTACGCCAGAGCCGAGTATCGTATCGGCATGCAGTTCGAGAGTTCGGGAGAGCCAGAGAAGGCTATCAAGCATTACGAGAAGGGAGTTGCGCTCGCAGACTCGGCTTCATTCTACGTATGACCCCTCCCCATTATCGCGTCCCAGCGAATGCTGATGTTTTGATCAATAGCGCCTGGGTATGATGATCCTTCTTGGACAGCATGGGCAACGCCAAGACTACCAAATGGGTCTTAACTATATCAGCCTTGCTGCGCAGTCCTGCGACGAAAATGCGCCTCAGGGAGCTTACGTGCGTCCGCCTACTAATCCTCTTGGTGACCAGAGCTCTAACATGTTGTATAGGTTTACGGTATGCTGTTGGCACGAGAGCTGCCGCAGGTAAACGTTCCTGAGCAGTTCTTGCCGCTGGATCTGAATGCTGCTCGCGTCAACATCGAGAAGGCTGCTTACCACGGGTTTGCTAAGGCCCAAGTCAAGATGGGTGCGGCCTATGAACTGTGCCAGCTTAGCTGTGATTTTAACCCTGCATTGTCCTTGCACTACAACGCGCTGGCTGCACGCCAAGGCGAGCCGGAAGCGGAGATGGCTATCAGCAAATGGTTCCTCTGCGGCCATGAGGGGGTCTTCGAAAAGAACGATGAGCTGGCGTTCATGTATGCTCAACGTGCGGCTCAAAGTGGATTCCCCACCGCTGAGTTCGCCTTGGGATATTTCTACGAAGTCGGTATCTTCGTTCCGGTGGATATCAAAGAAGCCAGGAGCTGGTATGCCAAAGCTGCAGCAAATGGAAACAAAGACGCGACCGGCCGGATCGATAGCATCTCGCGCTCCAAGACCCTATCGAGGAAGGATCATGAACAGGTTGCGATTGCCCGGATCAAGTCGACTCGCTATGGCAATGGCCCGCGAGGGCCCCCGATGAAACCGCCTCAGGAGAATCTCGAAATGCCCGATCCCTCCAGAATGACTCTATCAGATAACCCACCCGCCGCGCCTGCTCCTTACCCTGACAGACCGGGATCTCGTGCTCGACCTGTGTATCCGCCAGGATATCCCATGGGTGCGGACCCCCGGCCAAGTTCTGCATTTGGAATCAACCCGAATATTCGGTCGAACGCGCCGAACTACAACCGTGCTGCTTCGTACGGGCCTAGCGCCATGGGATACCGCTCACCAGGCCCCAGTACGCCATCAACGACTAGCCCCACAAGCCCAGCGTCGGCGGCACCTAAACTCGATATTGGCTACTCAGCACCCCTCGAGAATCCTCACCCCGATGCTCGCAGACGTCCTCAGCGACTGGACAACATGCCTCCCCCGGACAGGAGACCTGTGCGGGGCCCTGCTTCTCCCCACTCCCAGGGTGGACCGACGGGCTCTCCTAGGCCGCCTGCCTCGCCTTCCAACGCATATCCCCCACGGACTGAATCCATGCCGCCGCCCGGTGCTGCAGCGACGCCCCGGCCCTCGTCATCGTCTGCTTCCACACCTAAGCCTCCTCCCTCAACTTCGACTCCCAAGCCTCCCTCCACGGCTTCGAGCACATCTAGCCAAAAACCCGCACCCGCTAAACAGCATGGTAACCTGCCAGGCAAGGGCCCCAAAACATTCGAGGAGATGGGTGTTCCGACTGTCCAGAAAGACAATGATTGCGTATGTAACCTCCTTTCTTGGATATCTCACTTTTAAAGACGCTGTCATCAAGCTAACTACGCGCAGATCGTCATGTGATACCCTTGAAGATCTCTTACTTTTGGTCTTTCTTCATCTGTGCCATATTCGGAAGGACAAAAAAAAATTTGGGGAGTGGGTTTTTCTTTATCATTTTTTTTTTTTTTTTTTTTTTTTTTTTTTACTTCTCCCTTGCGTACAGGATCTATTGATGTAGATGGTTTGGAGTGTTGGAAAATTGGATGGTCAGTAGACGAGAAGATGCATAGTGATATCTTCCCGTGTCTTGGGCCATCTAAGGATTGCATATGTCGTTCACCCTGTTGTCCTGAATCTTCCCCTTTTTACTCCAGTTTGTTCTTGGATGTGATGTTTTGTTTCGGTATCACGATTTACATGCAACGGCGTAGGACCAAGTATCTTGCAGCATGACCAGGCCTTTGTCTGTCCTTTCTCTTCTGGCCCCTCCACAATTTCAGCTCGCGTGTTCAGCCTGCCTGAAGGCAACAAACTCTTTTTTAGATAATTTTAATCCACTACCTTCCATTTCCAGATGAGAGCCCTGTCGTGTGGCCCACGTGATGATCCAGGCATACAACGGGCCTATCATTCGCTGAATCCCACATATCATATCTTGGTTTATCCTTCCGAAGTCTCTCTTCAATCTTGCTCGCAAGAATCCGAGCAACGCAATCCGACCTCTCCATGGCCCAGAGAAAGGCGAAAAATGAGAAGCAGCTGGGTGCCGGATGTGAGCAACTCACAATCTCTAAACCACAGTCGAGCTGGCTTATGCACAGCTAACAAGGTAAATTTGGAAAAGCCGCTGCTCCTGATGGTTCTGCATTAGTGCTTGAGTATCTCCGTGAGCTTACTCCACCATTTGCTAGTCTGCTTGCTTTGAGGAGTCTTGTAATTGTTGACCGTGCTTGCTTGATAGGAAAACAAAAGTATAGATCTCTTCCACTCAGTTGAGTAGGCTGGTTAGTGTTGTTCAAGTAACTAATATGTTGTGGGCTGTCAACGAGACAGTCGTCCTTATTCGGTTGGTTTTCATAATGATTTTAATGATGGCGATAAGGGAAGGTAGGGAAAGGTCTTCCACGGCTGATGTACGGCAGGCTACCGAGGTTTCGGTGAATCTGCACAATAAGATTACAAAAGGTAGGCTCCGTTTTACCAAGGCGAGACCTTTGTGAGACTTGCGTGCTAAAGCTGTACATATGATAGCACACGCTGCGAAAGCTCTACGGGAACTACATCAGAATAAACAAATTGAAGGACGGGCTGCTGGTAAGCAGACCACAAGCAATATAAGGATAAATATGCAATGGGATGGAAAAATTGATTCGCGATACATTAGGGAAACAGATAGTATATCACGCCCTCCAGGAGACGTCCACCGAAGTGACACCCGAGATCATTGCAGCTTTGGATGAACAGGCTGAGAAACTGCAGGAGCAAGTAACCAGTCTCGAAGCTGCAGAGAAAAGGACGCGAGCGGAGCTAGCAACCATCTGTGCAAGACCCTTGCTCTCCGAACTTCGACGGGATGTCGGTCAGTTTGAGCAAGAACATGAGGCAATCCGTGCACGCCTGGTGCAGGCGCGAGGGAGCGACGCAGGGACTGTACCCGTGCAGATAAGAGTGGATGATGAAAGAGACTGGAACCATTGGCAGAATCAGGCCAAGGTGCGCGGTCGGATTTGTCGCGATCTATGGCGGATGTGTTCGGAAGTTGTGCCCGACCGAGAAGAGCTATGGGTAAGATGGATGAACACCGCTGGTCTGCATTGATATTGAGACACGCTGACGATGTCGAGGTGAAGGAGAATCTGGGATTGGAGGGACCATTTCTCAAGTGATGATGAAATTGAGAGGTAGAGAGAGGTCTACCTGTTCGACCTGGTCACAAGCAAACACTGGTCCACAATCCTGAATCTTCCTATGGCCATTAATACTATACACTGTATGACCCGTGATTTAATTCAATGGAGATTACTATTGCTCAATCGGGCATTTGAAAGGTTTACGGAGTACACAGTACATGGTACATGGTACGGAACAGATGCAGATGTTGTGCCACCAGCTACAACGTGAGAGTGTGGGGACGATCCGATAGCGAGGACTAGATATCTATCTGGCTGATCGGCAGCCGCTCCGCCCTGCGCGGGATCAGGAGGGTGTGATTTGACGAGCAGAACCCGAGGAGAGCTAAACAGCCTAGGCCGGGGAGCTGCTTTGAGGCAAAAAGCTAGGACCGCAAGATGGGGGTAGGGGGACGATCAGATGAACAATCCGACAGGTGTCATCCGAACGAATAATTGGATGATCTTCATGATTCAACAAGGAACAAGTGAAGCATGGGGCTGTCAACTGAGGGGAGGAAGGAAGCATGCGACACAGTCAGGAGCTGTTGCAGACTCGATCTGACGCCACCAGGGAGGCTTTTGACGCCGGTTTGCCTTTCTGCATCGGGAGACCGTCATGCGCCCAGGGCCCTGCGTTGTTTGGCACAAAGAGACACAGGGCGTGATGTGATGTTGGGTGATGGCCGTAAATCTTTCATTGTAGTAGCCAGCATGAATGTCCAGCAATTGGATTTTCCGAATTGTACTGTATGGAGAGATGTGTGGAGATCATACTAGAGAAGGGGAGGAGGAGAGGAGGGTGTATGGTGGAAAGGTAGAAGAGGAAGAGAAAGAGGGGGGGAGGACAGAAAAGGGAAATATTAGTGGGGAGGGGAAAAAAACGATCAGAAATTCAAGATTGAGGAGTATTTGAAACTAAATAGTTGCAACTTTCTTAATCACCGGTCCATCCATGTGTTTTCCCTCCGTCCCTGTTCGAGTAGATGTCTGCCCGCTCTCTTCCTCCTGAAGCTATTCATTATTATTCACTCGAAAAAAGTCAACACTTCATTTTGTTTCAGACGAGAGGAAGAACAAGAATTCCAATAGGACTAAATTGATTGCGAGATTCTGCCTGACATAAACTAAAAAAAAATATCTCAAAGTTTTGGAGGCAATCGGGCAACTACTACATACATACGTACTAAACGAGAGGTGTAAGCATTCCCAACCGGTCGGGAGATTGGAGACGGAGACTTGAGACTTGAAAACTAATTGTTCACAATCTGGAGAAGTGAAACGAAAAAAACCGTCAAGTGAACTATAACTATTTAATTAATTCACTTTGCGACTACACCGCCAAAGCAGCGTGGTTTCTCTCTCTCTCTCTCTCAATCTCTCTACTTTTCGGTGATCTCCTCCTCCTCATCCCATCATCCCCACCAGCAAAAACCAAGCCGTGGAAATCTCGCCCCCTCCTCCTTCCCTCCCCGGTCCACCGATAAACCCCTCCGGATTTTTGTGCTCTTCGCCGCCCGCCGTCTCTGCCGCCGCCGAACCCAACGCCGCTAATTTCGTTCGCTGCTGCTGCTGCTACTACTACTGCTACTACTGCCAAACTGCTGCCAACTGCTGCTGCTCTTTCTGGCGATGCAGCTATCGGCTTCTCGCAATCCTCCACCTCCGCAACCCCTTCCTTCTTCTTCCTCTTCCTCCTCCTCGTCCTCTCACGCTGCTCGTCCTCCACCCCGTGTATCGGGTGAGATGAAAAGCCGTGCTCCTCTCCCGGTCCCCTCCGGCCCACAGGCTCTCCAGAACGGCCATTCCCGCAACGTCTCGGGCTTCGACATGGCTGCCCGCAGCCCTCCTAACCAGAGCAGTATGTTGTCTCCTATCTTTCTCGTTCTCTGCCTCGCCCCCCTCCCCCCCGGCCGCTTCGCACTGGCACGCGAGACTTGTCGATCCCTCTGCACCTCCAGACAGTCTCTCTCACGCTCGTCCCGCTTGTCTCCATGGCTACTCGTTCCATTTACCACGAGAGTTGATTGAATGCTGATTTGAAGGCAACCGTCGCGCAGACACCAAGCATGTGCCTTGCAAGTTCTTTCGTCAAGGAGCTTGCCAGGCCGGGCCGGCATGTCCCTTCCTCCATTCTACCGATGCTGCGATCGATTATGCGCCCTGCAAGTACTTCACAAAGGTATGGAATTGGTGATATCATGACCGTTTGTTCCTTGCGCCGATCATGCTTAATCGACCGTAATGGGACTTAGTCACATGGGGCTGACCGCATATGGGGACAATTATAGGGAAACTGTAAATTTGGAGCAAAGTGTGCACTGGCGCATATTCTACCCGATGGTCGCCGAGTCAATCGTCCCAGTCCGGGAATGGCAATGGGAGGAAGCCATCTGAATCTGGGCGGGCGTGTCAACCCACAGGCCTATGTCAACCAGGACTCCGCGCTGACGAACTCGGTTCTTTCCCAACAACGACTGAATGGCCATGATCCCCGGTATACCTCTCAGATGCCACCCCAAGATGAATATACTGCGTTGCATGCGCAACAGCAACAGCAGCAGCAGCAGCAGCAGCAGCCCCCTTATGATGCCATCCCTACCATTGATACTGGATTGGTATCGGATGCTGGCTCAAAGTACGGCTCACCAGTTGACGATCTGCGCTTCCCCATGTCGCCAAGCCATCATCATTTAACTGCACTTGATGCCCCACTTCCTGCATCTTTTGATAGCCAGGGGATCTCGCATGCCGCTCGTTATGGCCCGGTTGCGGCTTCTGTGCCCTCCAAATTCGGACTGGAGTTGTCTCCGCCAGCGCAGCGGATGGGCGCTGCGCCGTCAGATACACTCCGGAATCTTCGGGATACAGCTTACGGTCCTAATGATTTGAGAAAGCCATCTTCCTCTTTTATCGGTTCATCACCGCCTGATCTTCTTAATGACAGTATCGGACCACGGTTCCTACACTCCCAGCGGCCTATAAAATCACGAGTGTTCTCTGCTAGCGTTCCTCGGCCTACTGCGTTGGAT
Organism: Aspergillus piperis CBS 112811; assembly: GCF_003184755.1. Classification (NCBI taxonomy): domain Eukaryota; kingdom Fungi; phylum Ascomycota; class Eurotiomycetes; order Eurotiales; family Aspergillaceae; genus Aspergillus; species Aspergillus piperis. Next base: position 44,263 of record NW_020291611.1, read on the forward strand.
GATTGGGATGAAAGCAATTTTCCAATGGAGGAAGATTACTTGCCGATGAATCTGCATGACGACGTTTTGACACCGCAGGAGCGACTCCGGCGTTTGTCGCGCACTGACCATGATCTTAGTGGACTGGGCATGAGTGGGACAAGTTTCTCGAAAGTCGGATCGCCTCTAGCCTCCAGCCCATCTCGATTCGGCGCTCTGTTTGCCAAACAGCGACAGAGAAAGGAGGAAGATGTCCACGGCACCTCTCTTACTCACATCGGATCTCCCCTTCGCGAATCTTCTCTCAACCTGGGAACCAGCCCCAGCTTAGGCCCAATTGGTAGCCGGAGTCCTTCTCATCAGTCATCGATGTCTATGATCTCGCAACAGTTAAGCAGCGTCTCTCTGCACCCCGGCTCGGCTCGCCATTCATCATCTGTGGGTGCCAGCAGCCGCCTTGACCGGACTGTTTCATCTCCAGTTAGCACTAGCAAGATTGATGAGGAACAGGGCGACTTGGTCTTCTCCATGGAAGAAGAGGAGAATAATAAGCGAAACAGCGCTTCTTGGAGTCCACACAAGGCTGATTCCAATGACGACGATGTCTCAACACCGACGAGTAACTCTGGGTTCCAGCCATAAATCTGGCCGAAAAATACTGGTCTGGACCCAATACTCTGCCATTGCTACTGCATGTATACAATATACGAGGGGAAAAACCAAAAGCATATGATAACAAAAAAGGGCAAAGGGAAAACAAAAAAAAAAAGCACCACAGGTTGGTACCAGTCCATGATAATGTCCATAAGTCATCGTCATCACCAAAAAGGATATACCGAGTGCTCTAGGCTTCGGCGCTATTGGAGGGCATTTTGCATAGAACAGTTCAGCGATCTCCAGGAGTTATACAACAGCCCTCTTTCCTCTTTCTTATTAATCTTGTGTCTTTTTGCATATTGCGGGCTTTTAGACCGATTTGGGGAACTTGTTTTGGACACGCACTCTTGGTAGATCAGTTGCGAAAGGCCACTTCTTTCCATGATCCGAATATAGCTTATGTCTCCACCTCGTAAATGATTCTACACTGACACTGTGCTGTTGCACTCTGACAAGCACAGATAAATTACTAGAAGGGACAAGATGTAGGTTGTGAGACATATATACTAAGTCATAACGGAGTGACCTTCCTAAAAGAAAACATCGACTGCATTTAACGTCCTACTATACATGAGAACATGGACTTGACGAACAAAATTCTTCTCCGATTGAGTTTGGTCGGGTAACAAGAGGCTATCGAGGAGAAAGACGACGACATCGCCATCCGTCCAAATCAAGTTCCGTGGTTGTACCCTCATCCTACCTAGCTCGTGGCAATCCAGTGGGCAGTCTTTGTCTCACTGAGCATTCGAGGGAGTTAAGCCGTAGTCGATTCAAGACAGTTCCTTCGCAACAAATCAAGCTTTAGGTCCAATGTCGCTCAGATACATGGCGTTACCTTTAAGGTTGATGTAGCTCGGCGGCTGCGAGTTTGCCAATATCCGCGCAGTTTGCTGCTGGGCCATGTGGTCGGCAAGAAGCCTTTGTTCGTGAGCTCTGGCATCTGCTTGTCGGATACTTTCTGCCTGATCCTGATACAGGATTTCGTAGAGCTGACCTGTGCCCTGCGTGATCTGGGACGTCAAATTCTCCACGGCCCTAGTTGTCAAAGCGTCCACCCGAGCGGCGAGAGTTGTCTCAATGTCAGCTCGCTGTCGCTTAGCATCTGCTTCACGCTCGGCCTGTTCATCCATCTCTTTGCGCTTCTTGGCCTCCACCAACCTTCTCCGCTCCTCTTTGGCAGCAAGATATTTGAGTGAATGGCCTAGCTTTTGCTGAACGGATGGGACTACATCAAGCGGCGGGCTGGAGAAGAATAGCACGCGACCCTGGTCATCACAGTGGAACTGTTCACGTATGTCCGCCGGGATGGCAGCATTCGCGGAATCGCTCAAATGGAAGACTTCGATCGGACGAGGAGCGTTGGGATTGTACGTTCCCATGGGAGGAACCGGCAACCGGCCGCCAGAATATGCGTTATATGGTGTTTGTTGAGCGGCCGCGTATGGGTGAGACATAGCCGACGTTTGGTAGGTGGCCGGGTGAGGTGTTTGAGGGACGAATGCGCTAGCACGCTTCTGCAAGGCAGGCTGATAAGCCTGGGTTGGGGGAATCTGGGGTTGATGGAAATTTACCGGAGGAGCTGGTGCCGGTGAGCTCTGGGCCGGAGGAATAGGTGCAGCTGGGGATCGGACCGCCGCCACAGTTCCAGCCGTCACGCCGGTGCTTTGATTGTCTATACTGGGCCGTCCAGACGACTGAGGGATCGATGGCTGTCGAGGTGGAGCTGAGGGCAAGGTTGGTGGTGGCAGGGACGGAGGTGGTGACGGGGTTGGTTCTGGAGGAGGAGATTCCTGGTAAAGCGTAGATCCTGTCAGTGATGCCAATCACCAGCAGTGGAAGAGGGGGGAAGGGGTTTGGGGAAGCTTACGTTCTCATCTCGAGGGCGGCGATGAACTGCACCGACGACAGGAGGTGCATTCTCGGCTCCCCAAGTCGGTTTGGGCAGGTCATCGGTCTCCTTCGCATCGCTCTTCAGCAAATGCTTGATTGGGCTGGGGATCTTCTTGATCCTTCGGGGAGCATCAAACAGATCCATTTCGTAGTCCTTTTCCCTGACTTCATCAGGGAGACAACTCGCCCACGTTTTGATCTTATTCAGTTTATGCTTCTCTTCATTGTACCGAGCCTCGCAGACGTAGACATCTTTGTCGGGCGGAAGACCTCGGGGTCGGCCACGATTATAACGAGTGAAGAACATCACGAAGCAACGATCCACAATCTCTTCCACCCGGTGATCACGATACTGACCAGTCTTGACCACTTCATTGGGGTAGAAATGCTTCTCGAAGTGATGTACAGTTTGCTCCGGGCGATAGTACCAACAAGCGTTGATCCATTTCTCACCCTCAGAATCCTGCCATGTGCGATAAATCTGGGCGACAATGGGTTTCGTCACGTCATTCGGGTTCTGAATATGTACCCAGTCGCCAACCTTCCACAGCTCGCTCTTGTGCAGGATGCCATCCGGGAGGGGCAAGCGTCCATCCTCCATCAAGTACTCACTGTCCGGCTTCTTCTTCTCGTGCTCCGCCAGTTTGCGTGCTTCCAATTGCAAGTCAACCGCATCCTTATAGATTTGACTCTCTGGCTGGTTGTAGGCCTTTGCGTTGTTAAACATGAGGTCCATGTCTCTCATGAAATGGTCCACGGAGTTGTACTTCTTCCGCTTCGACTTCCGCTTGATAATGTCGATAGCAATGGGTTCTCTGATTTCCATGTAATAGTCCGGGTAGGTGGCCTTGTCGGGCAATCGCTCGAAATGTCGCACCTTGAGTTGGCTACCAGGGCCCTTCAGCTTCCGAATACCCTTTAAAACGGCTTTGATTCTAGCCTCCATCGGGGTATCAACACGCGGTGGTCGTCCACGTTTCTTCCTCAGCTCGGGATCGTTCGACTTTTGACCGTCATCTTTGCCACCGTCCCGTTTACCACCCGGACGAGGGCCCTTTTTCTTCTTCCGTCGGCTCTCATCATCCGAATCTTCCTCATCCTCTTCGTCTTCTTCATCCTCGTCTTCCTCTTCCTCTTCCTCGGGAAGGGGATCGGCCTCGGGGATTTCCCCCAGATCGGGAAGTTCAGCCTCTTCCGCAGTGATGATCCCTTGATCAACCAGTTTTCGAAACTCGGCAATGAAGACATCCTTTTGTTGTCAAAGTTGCAGTCAGCGAAACTGAACATGAACGCATCGATAGCCGAAAGTAGAGTCCGAGTTTCTACAGACCTTTATCACGAGCGCATCTTCGTACGCTTGGGATTTGGGGCGGTTGTAGGTTTGCGCATTGTGAGGGATCTAGCGAACAGGATTGACGTAAGCTAACTACGAACCCCAGATGGCGAAAGGGCCAAAGTGATGCAACATACTAGGGCACAATCGCGCACGAACTCCGAGAAGCTCTTATACTCGCGCTTGTTGATCTTTTGTTTAAGAATGCTTAGAGCCATAGGCTCCTTGATGATATCGTAATAATCGGGAACATTGCGTTTGTTGACGCTTCGCTGGAACAATCTTGATGGATCATGGCCACTGCAACCCGTGGGGAAGAAGGGGATTGTCAGTCTGAATTGAGGGATACGCTCCAGCCTCGGACAGAATGCGACTCAGCGCGGCGAATCTCCTCCGGGGTCCAACCCGCAGGACAAGGGGATTGGAAAACTTACTCCTCTTCTCTGAATTCATAGATAGCCAAAACCACATTCATCATTGACCTCCATTGATCATCTGTGATCCCATCGGTGGGAGCCTGACCGTCGGTCTGGCCATCGTTCTCGATCGACTTGACCGGTTCCTCAGGAGCAGGTTGAGGTTGCGCTTGCGACGGCTCCGGTTCCATACTGTAGACGGCCGCGGCCACGCAAGAAACGGCACGCAGATCAGGGCCCAAACCCACTCGTCAGTCTTGATTTCAAGATAACCTGTCAGTCGAGCACATCGACAGCGGGAGCTGATCTGGGGTGCGAACAGGAGTACAATGAGCGCAAAAGCGCACAAGGACGAGATTCGCGCAGCAACTATGCTGACTCATCAGGTAGCTTCAAGAGTCTGTGACGATACACGTAATATTACATACGACGTATAAGGAGCGTCCTTGTTTTATTACATATACATACAACATAGATACTAACATACATTACTTCCAGGCTGCACCGCCATTTGCCCGCCTCCGCCGCGGTCAGGCATTACTACTATCGCTCCTCCTGCGGCGGAGATAAACCCTCCCCCGATTGTTCAGGTGCCGGGTTCGATTGCTGGTCAATTGTCTTCCCCCCAGCCTTTATCAATCACCCCGACTGCAGCAACTGTTCTTGAAGCAGATTGCTGGACTCTGAATATCTTTCGCGCACCCTCCAGAACCTATATCTATATACACTCCTGCACCAACCCACCACCCCGCTAGCGTTCGCGATACTACGTCACAAGGGAGAATGAGGATCCGGATTCGCGGTCCGGCGGGACAGTCCACCGTCACGCTGGATGCAGATGCAACTGTCGACGACCTCCGGCACCAAATCACGGAGAAAACGGGGCTGACGGCGTACGATGTAAAATATGGATATCCAAATATCAAGCCCTTGGTGCTAGGCGCGCTTCCTTCGAAGCAGAAACTAGCAGATCTTGACATTACCCTGAACGGGGAACAACTTATCGTCACACAGCAAGAGAACTCGGCTCATGCCCCGCTAAAGAACGAACCTCAAGCGGCAGATTCGCCGCTGAAAGCGCCAGCTGTAGGCAGCACACATAAGAAGGGTTCTCCTGATGATCCGCCGGAGGTCCCCTCGCCTGACCATAGCGGAACCTTCGTTCTCCGAATCATGCCCGATGACAACTCTTGTCTCTTTCGTGCAGTGAGTAGTGCGACTATGGGAGGAGTAGATGCCATGACCGAATTACGATCTGTTGTTGCGCAAACAATCCAAGCGCACCCAGACCTTTATACTGAGGCAGTATTGGAAAAGAAGCCGGATGAATACTGCCGCTGGATTCAGAATGAGGACTCTTGGGGTGGTGGTATTGAGCTGAGCATTCTGAGCAAGCATTTCGACATTGAAATATGCTCCATAGATGTGCAGACCCTTCGCATCGATCGCTTTAACGAAGGCGCCCCGATGCGGTGTATCGTGGTCTATTCGGGTATCCACTACGATACAATCGCTTTGTCGCCTTCTAGTCCGCCCTATACCCACTCAGATGTGCCTCCTGACTTTGATACAAAAGTCTTCGACGCTGCAGATTCATTGGTACTCGAGAAGTCGCAGGAACTCTGTCAGGTTCTGCAAACCAGGCATTACTACACTGACACAGCTGGGTTTCGTCTTCGTTGCAATACGTGCGGAGGGACATTCGTCGGAGAGAGAGGTGCTACACAACACGCCGAACAAACAGGACATGTTGATTTCGGCGAGGCTGGCTGAACAGAACCTGTGCTAGCTGGGTGAGCATCCATCTTCCGAGATATATACGACACTATAAATATTATAATGTGGCTGTTGGTGAAAGCCGCAACTCCTAAATTACTAGACTTAGAGGTCGGGTATCCCCCTACTTTCAGTGCAGCTAAATGAATCAGTTCTTCAGTCTACATGTCTTTCCTGGCTCCCTCGTTCAGTAGTTGTACTTGCTAGAGAATATATCGCCTGGACCCAAGGAACCATCCTATGAAAATGTCCGTTTAATAATAAAGCGATCGCAAATAAGGAGTTAGAGGTTGTTTTATTATCATCAAACCAGGAGTCATTATCATACATTGGCTCGGAAGCTCTATATCATTGCTACTTCGTCCGCTTCTCCATCATCCTTATCCTCATCTTCTTCCCCAGTGTCTGCGCTATCGTCGGGGTCCCCTCCCCACTCCACATCATGGTCTATAGGGTCAGTGAAAAACTCATGTTGTAGGGCTTCCTTGGCACTGAGGCGCTTGTAGGGATCCAGCTCCATGAGGCCAGCCAGTAATCGAGTGGCCTGTTTCTCACTTTCAGTTAGCTCTTCGACACAGCTGGCCCATTTCACAAGTTTCTCCCAGCTATACCCCTTTTCACCGATGGTCGGGATATTCGTTTCGAATATCTGCCCATGCATAGCTGCTGCAGCTTTCATGCGTCGAGTGCCGAAGATACTCGCCATCTCAATCATAGCGTCAACATCATCAGCCGAGTTAAAGAAAGGAAAGCGGCGTCCAAGTAGGGTCAAGAGAATGACGCCGGCGGACCACATATCTATTTTGGTTGTCTGAGAAGTGCACTTGAAGAGGACTTCAGGTGCACGAAACCCACGCGTTCCTGCTCGATTAGCGCGCCTTGATGGTCGTGAGTCGTTCTTAGGATAGCCAGCTGATAATGTCGTCGGTGAACAATGAGTGCTGTGATAACTGTGGTTATATCTACTACGGCGTATGTAAGCTGCATTTGCGCACAGGCAGGTACCTGTGTACTCAGAACCCTCACGCTATGACCGCAAGTCAGTATGTTGTCGCCTCGTATGACCAGTGGATCTACTCACTTCTGCAAGCCCGAAATCGACTAACACGCCTTCTCTAAGATCAGGATTATAGAGGAAATTACTGCCAAGGCTATAAGTTAGCATCCGGCACGTATCGAAGACATGGTGGAATAGCGCGTAGTCCTTACGTTGGCTTGATATCGCGATGGAGAATGTTATGTTTATGGACGGAGTGCAGTGCAGTGAACAGTGACCGGAAATAATGTCGCATATCAGCAACCAGGAATGTGCGATACTGAATGCGAAAGTCGGTGTGTGGGAAGAAGGGTAGAACGGCCACAACTTGATCCTGGTAGCGGAAAGCCGTGATTAACGGGCATACTGATCGGCAACCCCGAAGATCATGTAGCAGCTCAAGTTCATTTTGAATGCGATGGGGACTACTAGTCACATAGATCTTTTTCAATGCAACGAACCGTGGCTTCCTTCGTTTGACGGGGATCGAGCGGCCGTTATCACCTTCCACCCGGCGTCTTTTAGACGGTTGGTCCGTCCAACTGTCCGTGTGGTTGTCTTGGAAAGTGTCCCAATCGTTTTCATAGTGGTCGTACAAGAGGTCCTCTGCTTTGTACACGGTGGAAAAGGTACCTGTAAACCCATGGCCAGCCGGTCAGTCCGTCGGTGCAAGTAGAAGCAGCTACTATGTGGGAGGACACAGCCAAGGGCAAGTTAATCGGCTGCACTTTACCTTCTCCGATTCTATTCAACAGCCGAAATCTATCAGATATGCCGGGGAATGTGTCCTCGAGTTTTCTCATATCTTCTTTCACTGATTCATCAACATCCTCTTTGTCTTGAGCGTCACCCTCCTCGTACTCCACCTCTTCTCGGATTTGCTCTATCGATCCATCACTATCTGTGGCTGCACTGTCCTCTCTAACATATTTGGGGCCTTGGGTCGCAGCGACAGGTTGCTGTATGCCGAAGGTATCGGTAGGAGCTGCATGAAGAGCGGACATCGCAATGAGGACCGCTTGGAAGGGCTGTTACAGACTAGCAGGGAAGTTCACCGAGTGATAGCTTGATCAGCAGAACCTGGCAGCAACACGACAAAACAGGTGCAATAAGACTGAAAATGATATAGTCGTGTTTCAGGAAGGAAAGGAAGGCGTGAGGTTATGGAAATAAGCGAATGAAGGAGGGTGGTATTGCTCGATCAAGTCGCGCACGCGCACATACACGTGTGGATAGGTATGAGGAGAAGCCCCAGTCCTGTTGTAGCGTTGTAGTGAGGGAAGTCGGTCGTCGCTCCCACTGTTTTCCAGCAACAATCCAAAGATGCTCCAAACAGCATGCAAAACCGCCGCACCAGGAACCAGACTTGTTTGTTTACTCGTTTGTAGTTACATGAATCATATAAACGTAATTTTCATATTACAAGTATTGACAGGAAACAACTACAAAGCGGAAGGGTCTGAAGCAAACCTATCAGATTACAAGTTGCTGGTGTACTGGTTGCCGTTTGCAGTATTCATTGGTTGTAATGCTGTAATTTGTATTTCTCAAGACCTGCTACAATACGGGATAGCGGCATGAGAGTGTAATTATTGAGGGTTGAAGCGTGTGACATAATTTACTGGTACGCAACCCTCAGCCCCCGCCGCCTCACAACCACCTACCGAAAGGGAAAGATACAAACAAATGAAGCCCGCCGCCCGTCATTTCTTCCCTGCGGCTCTCCTTCCCCTCCAACATCCGCCCCCCCATTCAACAACCCCCTCCTTCCGGCTCGCTACCTACACATAAATTGCTTTCGCAACACATCTCTTGACCTCATCGCTTTGGATAAAGCTATATGCCCTTCGGGGATAACCCTCGCAGTGGCCGATCATGGAGGACCGAATTCAATTCGACATAAACGAGTCGCTGAAACACTATCTGAGCGACCCGGCCTCTGTCCCTACTCCCGATGCTGATCCAGAGCTGCTCGACTGCGAGACCGATCCGGACCAACTGTCTGGCGCTCTGATTGACAATGTCTTGAATCCCATCGTTGATGCGGTCGCGGAAAACCCAGAAGGACTGGCCCGATCGTCTTCTTTCGATTCGCTGCAGTTTCTGTTGAAGTGCGTCCTGTCCCCTGATATGTTCCTCTCGTCCTCAGGATGTCTTCATTATCTATAGAAATGTTTCTAAATCCCCTAATTTGCGCAGGTATTGCTCGTTTTCCCCAACGAGGTCTCTCAGCAAGCTTCTTGATTTAATCGTTTCCGGCTTATCGGTCGAAGCGGACATAATACATGGGGAGCTTGAATCCGATGAGCAGGATGGCATACAGCATCACAAGCAGCTTTTGGAAATGTATGGGTTTCTTCTCCAATGGGCTCTTAGTGCCGTAGAGGTCAAAGCTGCAGAAAAGCCCACAGAGCCTGTACCCGCCCGCAGGGGCGCAGGGAAATCAGCCAGATCTAAAACGAACGCCAAAGATGGAAACTGGGACTGGACCACGCAGATTCAGATCTCGATGGAGACGATGTGCAAGGTGATGAAGCTTAAACTCAGCAGAATATTTCTGACGACATCTGACCGTGATACATTCATCAATCTGTTCACCCGCTCAATTTACCTTATCCTCGAAAGCGAACAACGCGTCAAGAGTATGAGCATTCGGATGCATGCATTTAAGGTTCTTTGCATCGCAGTTAAGCACCACGGCCATGCATTCGGTAAGTTGCTCTGAGTCAACTAACTGAGGTAGGGACCCAATAACTAACTCACCAAATAGGTGCCCAGACCTCCATCGTACAGAGCTTGACATATTTTGAGCACCTCTCAGAACCTATGGCGGAGTTCTTGCATATCTTGGCAGAACAATATGATTATCCTCAGCTCTCGGATGAAATACTGAAGTACGTAGCATACTTTAACCTGTATGTCCACAGGAACACTTCCGGCTTACGATTTTTAGGGAGCTTGGAAACAAAGAATTCAATTCTAATGACACACGCGGTCCTAAGTCGGTGTCAGCGTTCATTGTGAAACTCTCAGAGCTGGCCCCACGACTTATCATCAAGCAAATGACTCTTTTGGCTAAGCAGCTGGACAGCGAGGTGATTACGCACACTCTCCCATCGTGCCAGTTACTGAGTATCTAATATTCTATAGTCATACACCCTTCGTTGTGCAGTAATCGAAGTCTGCGGGAATCTCATCGCCGATCTAAGCCGGCAAGAGGAGCGGAGTGACAACTACAAAACGCAGATCAACGCATTTTTCGATGTGCTTGAAGAGCGCTTTCTGGATATCAATCCTTACTGTCGGTGCAGAGCTATCCAGGTTTACATGAGGATTTGTGACCTGGAACAGAAATTCCCCAAGCGACGCCAGGCTGTGGCGGAGCTGGCAGCAAGGAGCTTAGAAGACAAGAGCAGCAACGTGCGCCGGAATGCGATACGATTGCTGGCAAAGCTGGTATCAACTCACCCTTTCAGTGTCATGCACGGTGGGCAACTCTCGCACAAGGAATGGTCAGCTAGACTCGACACTGTGGATGCTGAACTGAATGCTTTGAGACCTCCCGAGACACCTGGCTTTGATGGGGCGGATGCATCGCATGTTGATAGTGCATTATTGGATGATGCCACTCAATTGCCGGAGGACTCCCCATCTAAAGCTTCGGGATTGACAGACGAAGAGAAAGCCACAGCCATTAAAAAAGCTGCCGAACAGGCAGCTACTTCCGAGCTGCTAGCACGGCTACAGCTCACCAGGAAATATTACAATGAAGCCATCCGGTTCATCGAAGTCCTTCATTCCTCATCTGGCTTGGTCGCTCAGCTTTTATCGTCGAGGAACAAGAGTGAGGCCATTGAGGCCATGGACTTCTTTGTCGTGCTCGATGCCTACAAGGTCGAGACCTCCCGTAGCGGGATCCGGCGGATGCTGCGACTGATCTGGACGAAAGGTAATAGTGACGAAGGCAAGGGAGTTCAGACTCACTTGATCGACTGCTATAAAGGACTTTTCTTCGAGGCTCCAGATTCGTTTAGTCCCAATGACGCTGCAAATTATATCGCGCGAAACATGATCAGTCTAACGTTTGGGTCAACGCCCGCTGAACTGACGTGTCTCGAACAACTATTGAGTACTATGATGAGGGCCGGTCACATTTCAGATGCCGTTATTGCGAAGCTCTGGCAGGTCTATGGTGTGCAAAAGAAAGAGATATCAAAGACACAGCGTCGAGGAGCTATAATTGTCCTGGGCATGCTTGCTTTGGCAGATCCCGAGGTCGTCATAAAAGAAATTGAGACAATGTTGCGCATCGGGCTTGGAAGCCTGGGCAGATCTGACCTCGTGCTTGCAAAGTATACATGCATTGCATTGAGACGAATGGTGCCAGGTCGCCAAGCAAAGTCCAAGGACGTTGGTATCCCCAAACTGGGCAATGACCATGCAGTTTTGACGAAGCTCGGGGCTATAGTCGAATCGATATCTGATAGCAAAGAATGGTACGGTGTGGCGGAACAAGCCATTGGTGCTATCTATGCTCTGTCAAAGCACCCAGATGTCTTGTGCTCTGATATACTGAAACGGAAAACTAGATTCGTTTTTCAGCCACAGCTTCAACGATCCCCTTCCAAAGTTTCAGATGACGGGGAAGAACAACGACCTGAAACGGCTTCAACGGAAGGTCATGGAGCAAAGCAAGAAACATCGTCTACTTCTTTATCCCAGCTTCTTTTTGTTGTCGGTCATATTGCCATTAAGCAGATTGTTCATCTTGAATTGTGTGAACTTGACTTTAAACGCCGCAAAGCAGAACAGGAGAAGAACAAAACAGCCAATACCTCCAACCAAAAGAACGACAATGCCGAAGATGATGAGCTTGACCTCATCGGTGGGACTACTGAAGATGACTTTCAGGATGCCATGGCACATATTCGAGAACGGGAATTGCTATACGGCGAGAATTCGCTCCTATCCAATTTTGGGCCGTTGGTTACAGAAATTTGCGCGAATAGCAACATCTATGCCGACCGCAACCTTCAGGCGGCGGCAACTCTGTGCATGGCCAAGTTGATGTGTGTCTCGGCAGACTATTGCGAGAAAAACTTGCCACTTCTGATTACCATCATGGAGCGTTCTGAAGATCCAACGGTCCGCAGTAACGCCGTGATCGCTTTAGGAGACATGGCAGTTTGTTTTAACCATCTGATCGATGAAAATACAGACTTCTTGTATCGTCGACTGAACGATGACGAAGCTTCGGTAAAGCGCACTTGTCTCATGACGCTTACATTCCTTATTTTAGCCGGTCAGGTCAAGGTCAAAGGGCAGCTCGGCGAGATGGCTAAGTGTCTCGAGGATGAAGATAAGCGTATTGCTGACCTTGCCCGCATGTTTTTCACTGAGCTGGCGGGCAAAGACAACGCAGTCTACAACCACTTTGTTGATATGTTCAGCCTTCTTAGTGCTGAACGTAACCTCGAGGAGGCCTCATTGAGGCGTATCGTTAAATTCCTGATAGGCTTCGTTGAAAAGGTTAGTCTCCATTGAAACACCTCAGATAAATAATCTATGCCTTCATGTGCTAACCACTTTTGCGCTCGCAGGAGAAACACGCCCGGCAATTAGCTGAGAAACTGGCTGCTCGACTTCCCAGATGTGAGACCGAGCGGCAGTGGAATGATGTTGCTTATGCCTTGTCTCTTCTTCCTCACAAGAATGAAGAAATAACGAAGACAGTAACTGCAGGATTCAACAAAGTTGTCACGGCGAACGCCTAGGCTGATGAAATTATGCTTCATAATGATAACCTGGGATTTTGGTCTCTACATCGGCGCATAAATGGGGGCCCAGCGGCGTTTGAGGTCGGGTGTCTGCGAAGGAACTACGGATGGATGTACTTGAATTTCTTTTCTGTGTTTTCTTTACCCTCTCTTCCTTTACTTATCCCGTGTTTAGTATATGTAAGGGGGACTAACTTTTATGGCCTGATGAGCAGCTAGTCCCAATGGAATTGTACAGTGGATCTCGGTTTCTATGTCCCCTATAGTTTGTGGAACTTCACAATGATCAAAAATGTCATCGACATACTGTATGGGCTGCGGCGATGATCCAACTGCCTGCAAGGCACCTACTGTAAGTTGGCAACGGCCATAATTGTAGGAAAAGAATAGAAAGGAAACGCCAATCGTGTCTGGGATCTCCTGGTAGGCCGTATGCTGGGTGGGATAGGAGGCCAAGCAAAGAACGAAGTCCCTCAGTACAGCCATTATTCTATCTTCACGGTTGTATAACTTTCCTTGACGATAGCTTGTATTTACGAGTTGGCCCCGCCACTGGACAAAAGAGATCTAAAATCATCAAATGCTTTCTTCCTATAGGCACAGCAGACAAAGGTGTAATCCCGAGGCAACCAAAAGAAGTTTAGGAAGACCGAACAAACGAATACCTCTAATTATATGTCGCCAAAACAATTTCTTCGCATACGCCAGATTCAAGTGATTGCGTCCATATACAATCGGACCTATAAAGATAACGCCTCTATGCACCCTTCGTTACACTCTCGTCCAACCTATAATCACCGCTGCGTAGCCCTTCAAGTACCTTCAGCCCTTCATCTGTTAGCTCGGGTCTTCCCAAAGGTGTAACAGCGCCGGTGAAGAAACGAGGCTGCCACGTTTCGTTCTTATTCTGACGCTCTGCGGCCTTTTGTCGTTGTCGTTCCTCGATGTCTTGCTTGAGCTTGGTAGCCTGGCCGTACTTTTTGTCGACGATCGCTTCGGTGACCAAGGACCAAAATTTGCGAGATTCGTTGGATAGTTGACTCTCTTCTGGAGGCAGCGTCTTCGCGACTGGGAAGAGGGGTGTGACATCGATCAAAAGCCGAGGTTCGTTTGTACCGGCCAACGTGTAGAAAACTTGTCCATGCCAAGAGCCACTGATCCGGGCAAGAACATCGCCTTCGGGTACATCTTTGATTCTCGTAGTCACATCCTTATCCGGATCGTACTGGAAGATCACACCCTCAACCTTATTCTGCGCCCGACCAATCCAGCCCTCCTCCAGGTACTGTAAAATGACCTTGATGCGCGTCTTCGCACAAGTGATGTAGCAAGTGTCCGAGACAGAGATCGCCAAAGCGCCTCTGAGGAGACCACCAAGGTGTGCTGCAGGATGAGTCAAGTGGTATTCCTCATCATCTCTGTTTTTCAAGTTGACGAAAATTCCCAGGTTATGCTGGCCAGGAGCGACCCGGATGCTGGTGCCGGTGAACTTGGCACTGATCTGGTCGAAACCACGCGCCGAGACCCCTGTATCCGGGCAGTCTATAAAAAAGGCCGAAACCGGAGGGTGGTGAGAAGTTTGTTCAGTTAAGTAGCAAATCTTGACGGAATCTGCGCTGCTATTCTTTGCGTTGGAGGAAGTTTTTGGAGTCGGCGAGACTTCTGGGAGCGTCTGATCTACTTCCCAAGTGCACTAATTCCAGGCGAGTCAGAACATGCCAATAACTTAGGCCACGAGGGCTCCGCTTCAAACCTACTCTGAAGAATTCCCCCAAGGTAGAATTGTACGGCTTGCATGGTTTGCCTTTGATGTATTTCTGTGATCTGGTCAATGACCGGCCACTGATTGACAATGCATCTTGAATGAGGGCAGTATACCAAGTCCTTGGTGAACCAGAATCTCAAAACCTCCAGCGTACGTCCCAGCGGATCTTCCGATTGACCAATGCTGTGACAACCATGTCAGAGAACAACAAGCCCTAATGATGAACAGGCTATCTTGCTGACCTTGCGAAGGCCTCCGGTCTGTCTAGGTAGTTCCAGTATTCTGATTGAGGAAAAGAGATCTATATTAGCAATCTGCGAAGGGGAGATGACTCTCGTGCGATAGATAGCACAGGAGACAGCTTACCCAGATTTGGTGTGGGTTCTAGAAGATGCGCAGGCAATGAGAAACGAACAGACGCGATGTCGGCTACTCCGACGAACCTGGCAAGACCATCCAGACCTATCAGCACAGACTATCGGAGAGAGGTACCGGGCAGTGAGCAACGGTGTAGCCCATGTCAAGATCCCACGTACTTGCGGAGAATGGACAAGAAAGTCTTCAACTTGGAAGAATCATCAGGTGCCTTCTCAGGAGTGTCTTGAACTGTAGTTGAAGACATGATGGCACTCTATGCGTCTGGAGATAGTATAGCGAATCTGGGAGGGATAAGAGAGATGGTGTTCTTTGCGTAGCTTGTGGCGAAAAGGGTCGATGGTTGAGTGTCGGAGCGAGATCTGCGGTGTGCACCGGGCAGCCACCCAGACGATCACAGGACTTGAGTGATGGGAAGGAAAAAAAAGAATAGGCTTGCACAGCGAGTACAGGCACGGGAATAAGCAAGCAGATGAGGACCAGCCAGAGATAGCAACAAAAGCAAGGCAAAAAAAGGGCCGCAAAAGTGCTGGAGAAACGATAATAAGAAGAATAATTAATGCGGCGGGCGCGTGCACTGACTTCCAGGCGGTGACGTCCCTCTTGTCTTTCTACGTCACTGTCACCGACACACGCAATTGGTTGGGAGAGAGGAGAGACCAAGAACGGACTGACTAAGAAAGAAAAGGGGTGTTAAAATTAATATAGAAAAGAACGAGTAATTAACTAGTTAAGATAAAGAAGAAAGCAAGACCAAATAGTCAAATAAGTAGTCACGCAGGCCAGCCTGCAGATAATGACTGTCAGTTGGCACTGGCAGTAGTCGAATCTTGCTTGACTCCTGAATTGTTTGAAGTGGGGATTACCCACTGATTCATGTAGATAAAGGGGACGCGAAGAAGCATGGAGAGAAAAGGGGGGAATGAACAGGGTGAAGGAAAGAAGTAGTAATGGTAGTAGTACTGTCAAAGGCCGCTCAGCCAACTTTAACTAATAGTAACTACTCTGTATGGATGCAGGGAGAGACTGGAAATTCGGAACCGAATTGGAATAATGATGGAAAAGAAGGAAGCGGAAAGACCGAAAATGGGCTGTGGTCCAATCGGCGCATCACGAGGCTCCTTGTCCGGCCCTCCTTGGGCTTTACTTGTACTAAGTAAGTTTGTTAGGTAACAGTACCCTCTAGGTACTAGTGAGTAAGTAGAACATTATGTAGACTAGTAGGTAAACTTGGTTCTTCCCATTCATTTATTCTGCGCACACTACACACATGATATACCTACACTTGGTTCCTACTGCATGCACGAAGCTAAATCCATCCTCGCTTCTTATCTCTATGCAATAATATATCAAGCGTAAGTACTCCGTCCGTATGGACTTTCCCTCCGTTTTCCATGTTTTACCTTATATCATGACGCCTCCCACAGCCTCCATAGTTTCGATGACCGAGTAATCAAAGTCACCGGACAGTAACGATCATCTGACACAAAACTACTATCTTATGTCTATTCAATGCTAATGTAATCATCCGCCGTGGAGTGCTCCTAGGGCACGCTCTACGCGTAGAGCAGTCAAACATTATTTTTCTTCCAATCCCCTTTGGTGGAGAAGGACGACAAAGCAAACGAGAACGACAGGATGTTCTGATGGAGTCTTCACAGCAAGTCCTCTATCAGCCTTTTGCGTGCTAGAAAGCGTAGCCACGTTCGAATGGCCGGGCCATAATCATATCTTCGTCCTTCAGCATAATCCTCATCCATTTGCTGAGACTGTTGCTCTTCTCGGATTGCTGCTCGTAGTTCCTGTTGAGCCTGACCCAACCTCTGCCGATGATGAACAAGTTCTTCCACTGAACATGCCCGATATTCTTTCTCTTGTCTTTCATGGACGGTCATTTCGTCGATGGTTTTCCTCGTCAACGCATAGCTTTCATCCGGTCCCAGGATGGTATTTTCGTATATCGAATCCGCCAGAGTGGATTCAAGACCAGCAGAGCTCTCGGGAATTGAGCTCAAGCGCTCTTGAATGATTTCTAGGCCCCTTACATTGGCAGCTAATTGATTGACAAGCTCAGGGAGCGGATCTCTAGCAACACTCAGGATAGAAAACTCTATCTGATCTTCTTCATATGCCTCCATTCTGGCGCGAATATCAGGCTTTACCAGGCTCAGCCAATCTTCATCCGATGCGCAAGAGCCTAAGGATCCGGCCCAGTCAGTGACAGATAATTACCGTAATAGTCTTGATTTGACTTACCAAGCGCCTGAGGTTGACGTTCTAAGCCGTCGAACTTCCAAACTTTACCCAAGGCAGGGACGAAGGCAATGAAATGAAACCCTGCGTCTGCTTTGTTATCAGCGGGCTTGTTCTTGGCTGGCCTACTTCGCTTGGATGTAGCCTCAGCTTTGAGCTGGTAGTCTGAGCTAAGCATGTCCATCTTCCTGCTGCCAGATTAATCAAGTGAGTGCCCAGTGGACGAAGCAATTACCTGGCGAATGAATTATGTATTCTTTTGACGAATTCGAAGTTACTTATTGCATCTCCCCTCAGTGCGGGTGTGAACGGCATGGTAAAGTCTTTGAAACTCTGTAGATTCTCCCCAAGGTCGATATTGATGATGTTGTTGACGATGTTTAGAAGCGCCACACTGGCGCAAGCATTGCTGGCTGTCTGGGCTAGAATGTTAGTGGCAAGCTCTAGGGCTAGATTTGTAGACAGGGAAGACTGACCTGATTAGCAAACCAGAGGCCCTCCGGGCAGCTCGCTTCTTGCTTATCTGGATCATCCTCGCGCCAACGGAACAGGAAAATCAGACCATATATGGGTTTACTGTGGGTGTATAAGGTCTTGGTAATCAACAAACTAGACCAGGGTATGGCACTTACTTCAGAAATGCCATCATCTCCTCGTCAAGCGACACGACCTCTTGGATTTTGATCCCCTTTACTCCGAACTCCCGGAGCATCACATTGAAAAGAGCCTGCAGAGAAATGATCAATCATGGCGCTCAACACCGTGGGAAGCAATGGAAATATCGGTCATAGAGCCATACCGGTTCCGAATCCAGCTCACAGAATCCATTCCAGGAATCCTGCTCGAATTTCGATGCCGGTGAGTAGTAACCGTCCAAATCCTCAATGCCATTGCCTACAGTGGCAGTCGGCTGGGTTCCAACCCGTCGTCGTTTGGCCTGATGGGTCATGATGCTAATAGTTGTAGGTCCCTAGCTAGCTCAGAGGTTATAGATAGTGGAAGAGGAAAGGCGGGAACCGAGCAAAGCATGAATCCACAGGGCTGGTCACCATATAGAAGGGACAGAGATCACGAGAAATGGACCGTAGTCTTACTGACGATAGGGAGAAGCATGGAAAGGCTCTCTCTGAGCCTACTTTAGAGGAACCAGCGTGTCAGGATTTGCCGTGTTACTAGCTACCTGCCTGCCTGATAAAAGGGAGGATGGGGGACTAGTCGCTGTGTAACACACTTACCGGGGGACTAAGTACTACGGAGTTGTACTCCGTAGTCTATTACAACCACGTGTACGGAGTTACTGGGATACCAGGTACTTACGGCTTCCCGCAGCATCTATCGACTCCGTAGATTTGGAGTTCTCAGTCCAGAGGCGAAGAGGTGGCCTTGTATAAGATTACAGAGGGAGTCTACTACGGCTCCCGTTGCATCTCAGTAAGGTCTCCCGTGGAGAGTAGTAGGTACTAGTAGTTTGTAGACCAGTTACCTGAATCTACAGTAAGCGACACGCGTTTGCAGACGCGCGCTCTAAGTTACTAACTAGTACTAGTTTAGTTAGCGAAAGCATCCAATGGGCCTGCTTCCACCGTGCAACACGTGATCTTCATACATCATTAACGGGATCCGAGCTGCAAACTGGAGCACTTCCGACAGCTAGAAGCTAAACCCTTGCATTTACTTATTACTCTTGTCTAGGTCCCGGTATTTCACCACTTATTGTTCGGGACTTTTCACATTGTCAAGCACATTTACCAAATTATAAAGGAAATATAATAGGTTTACAACAGCGAGTACGTTATTAGTGTGCCAAATCTCGCCGAAGTTCTCTTTCAAATACGCGCAGCCCAACCTACTACTCACTAGCCTGTTTTCTTTTCCCTCGCGCTTTCTTTTTCTTTCGCAACATCGAACGGCTCAACAACCACTTCCCCCCTGGTGAGTCCCAAGACAACCGCCAGCCTCAGCAACTCTCGTGAGTAATAAATCCCAAAATTCACAAACCATCCTTTCTAGAGCACAGAATGCTCACCCTATTACGTCTACTATAGGTCTCTTTGTGACTTTTTTTTTGATGACCGCAGCATGCCATGAACGGTACTCCTCGACTTCGGTCTGCTTTCCCGCAGACACCACAACGAACTCCGAAGATCAGAGACTTGAGCTATTCCACATCTAAACCGAAGCCCCGGGATTTGGAGCAGACGAAGAGTCTTTCAAAGATACCCGCACAAGATGCCAATCGACCACTCATACCAGTAGGGGTTATAGATGCCCCGTCGCAGCGACTTTACATTGTGGCTTTCTATGTGGCACTAAATGCTTGGCGAGTATACGAGTCTTGGACGGCATCCGATGATTTGGACTCGACTTGGTTATTCCTGAAATGGGCTGCTGTCGATGGTGTCTTTCTCTTCGGTCTACAGGTGTTGCGCATCCCGTGGCTAGAATGGGCTTTTCCCACTACACTTGCAATCTTCATTATTCACGTTGTCGGCAATGTATTTCTCATGTTTCGAATCCCCGTATGCTTGTCCACGTCGCCGCAGTAAAACAAAGAGCTTGCTAACTTGTAATTAGATCCCGGTTGGGACATGGATCGCTGGCATGGTCAAGTTGGCCTACGATAGAGAGCTGTCCATTTCTGAACGAAGTGTGAAGCCTGGTGATATCATTCACAACGCATCTCTTATTCTAGGAAAGCAGATCGTGCATATACTCCCCGAAGGGTAAGAGCCCCTAGCTTGGCAATTGACATATCTATTTGTATACGCTAACAGAATCATGCAGTTCAGCTATTCTAAACCCAGATCAAGTACCACTGTGTATCGATGCACAAAAGACTGCCATCGATTTGCCAATTCGAGTCAATCAAACGGATCCTATCCTTATCGAGTTGTTACGTCTCGATTACGACACCGGCGCAAATGAAACGATCGTACTATCGTCCAAGCAGTTGAAACAGATGAAAAAGCATGCAGAGAAAAGGCACCAAAGCTCAAGTTCAGACCTTCATCGAGATCTTCTCTATTCAACTCGGCGACCGGGCATTTATCGCCTGCAGAGGGTAGTAGATGAGTCTAACCTTGATGTACACATGCGCTCGTCTGATGCTCTTGTTGTCACTTGTCCCCGGGCGCTGGTTAAGAACTCGCACACTCATAAATGTCGAGGAGAATTGTCAAACCTGATACTAGCGGTCGAGGGCACGCCGCCATTGAAGATCAAGTACAGCAGACAAGTGAATCATCTTGACCGAGGATTTTCGTTTCAAAACATACATCCCGACAATTTGCGCTCGCCATTGTTGGGTCAGAGAAACTCCGGCCTCCTTTTCAATTCCAGAGAACCCGAAGTCGCCTGGGCTCAAAGCCAAATCATCGAAGTTCCGTTGAATGAGTCACTGAATGTGGGCGGGGAGTGGCTCTACAGCATTGAAGAGGTACATGATGGTGCAGGGAACATCGCAAATTACTCGGCACTTTTGGATGTATTTGATCGCTCCTCGACCAAGTCTCTATCACAGTGGCACCAATTTTCAGTCCACGAGAGGCCACGCTTGTCTTTGACTGGCTGCAATGACCAGAGCTTCCTAGAGGTTGCACGTGGCGACAGCGTTGACCTTCCCTTGAAATACCACCCTTCTGGTCAAGGCTACGCCAATGATGGGCCCTTTTCTCTGGTGTACTCGTTCAGCGGTAGCGATCAAGAAAGTCCAAGTGAACAGCCTAACAAAGTTCGTCAACTCACACTCAAGAGTCTCGACCAGAAGCCTCAGATCAAGGATCCGGGTTGGTACAGCCTGAACTCAGTTTCGAGCCAATACTGTTCAGGAGAAACGCTGGAACCCTCATCTTGTTACCTGCGCAATCCTCCCGAGCCTGAACTGGCTATTAGGTACGAGAAGATCTTTGACAAATGCGCCAATAACCCTGTCGGTCTACTCGTTGATCTGGACCTCACTGGATCGCCACCTTTCCGGGTTCGATATGTTGTTGAACACTCGAAAGGCGTGGAGACAAAGTCCCAGACAATTGACGGGCTGCGCGCTCAGCTGGATTTCACCCCTTCAGAGGCAGGCGCCTATCGTTATCGCTTCTTGGACATCTCGGACACTGTTTACGCTCCGCAATCTCTCAGGGACAAAGTACCAGTCCTAGAACAAGATGTGAAACCTCCAGCTTCTGCTCATTTCCTCGGGAACAAGGAGGTGCGCAAGGCTTGCTTTGGGGAGCCAGTGTCCGTAGACGTAGCCTTCCTAGGTGAAGCGCCATGGACGCTGCAATACGAGCTTGTCCACAACGGCAAGAAGACGAAGTATTCTTTGAATTCCGACAGCGGAATGGCCACAATCGTGACGGAAAAGCTCGTCAGCGGTGGCGAGTATGCCATTGTGCTCACGGGCGTCAAGGATCGTTCGAACTGCAAACGGACTCTCAGGGACACTATCAAGATTGACGCTCGCTCGAAGCCACCGCACGCGTCCTTCGGCCAGATTGAAAAAAGTAGAAAGTACTTGGCTTTGCAGGACTCCAAGCTTGACATTCCGGTCAGATTAAGTGGGGAGAGGCCGTGGAACGTCAGATATCGCAACTTGAACACCAATTCTGCCGTTCTTGAGAAGACATTCTGGCAGGAGAATAGCGTGCTCACCGTTGCTCAAGAAGGGCAGTACGAACTTGTGGACGTTGCTGATAGCTCTTGCCCTGGCTCTATTGACCAGTCAGCCAACGTCTTTGAGGTGTCCTGGATACCTCGCCCTCACATCACGACAGTGGATGGCTCTCCCGTTGGCGACGATGGCCACGTAACGAAACGCGACGTTTGTCAAGGCGAAGATGATAGTCTTGAGCTTCGGCTGTCGGGTAACCCCCCCTACGACATACAGTACGAGCAGCAGCGCAAGACATCTCGTGGATCACCGTCAGTCAGGCTACAGAGTCTGAAGACTGCCCTGAATGCTGCCTCCATGGAAATGGACACGTCAGAACCTGGTTCCTATACATACAAATTCACAGAAGTCGGCGACCATCTCTACGACCATGATCCTCGTAGCCGGCCGGTTGTCGTGACGCAAAGGGTAAATCCCCTCCCCTCTGCACGTTTTGACTCGCCTGGTCGTATCTACGGTTTCTGCAAAGAAGACGTCAGTGGCGAGGAATTGATACCCATTACTTTGGAGGGCGTACCGCCATTTTCCCTCGAAATCTCCATCAAGCATCACTCGAAAGCCAAACCAGAAATTGTGTCAATCCCAAACATCAAATCCAACAGGCATAACTTGCCTATCCCACGACGCCATCTTGAATTGGGCCAACATGTCGTCAGTATCCGCAAAGTGAGAGATGCACGTGGATGCCAGCAAGAAACCGAATTTGACTCGTCTTCGGTGAGGGTCGCGGTTTCGGACGTGCCCACAATCATCCCTCTGGAATCAAAGACCGATTACTGTGTCGGCGAACGCCTTTCTTTCTCATTGTCTGGTCACGCTCCATTTGACGTGTTCTATACATTCGACGGTGCATCCAAAAAAGCTACTTCCAAGACCACGAATTTCCGTCGGATTGCCGAGCGGCCAGGAGTCTTCACCATTACCGCTGTAGGTGACGGCGCGAGTGGAAAGTGCAAGGCACACAAGAACATAACAAAGACGATTCATGAGATGCCGAGTGTCAGAATCAGCAAAGGTCAAGTCTCCGTTGTTGATATTCACGAAGGAGGAGAGGCCGAACTTCAATTTGAGTTCTGGGGCACACCTCCATTCGAGTTTACGTATGTCGCTCATTATTATGCCTCCTGTATATCACCGTGGTTTAACTAATAACTTGTTAGGTATATCCGGAGCTCGAATACTCGAAGAGGCAGAAAGCCCGAGATACTCGATATCAAGCACGATATCTCTTACGAGCACACGAAAAGCATCAAAACATCCGATGAAGGCACCTATGAAGTTGTCGCAATCAAAGACAAATACTGTTCCTTTTCTTCTCAAGAATCGATTGAGAAGACTGAGAAACCAATGGCACGCCCCTGAGATAGAAGGTAGAAGGAACTAATAGGATGTGTACGAGTGTGATTCCAGCATTTTGTTTTCTTTCTCATGAACTTTTGGTTTTTCCGTTCGCAATCGCATCGCAACGGCGCTAGGTATTGAAATGTACAGGATAAATCAATTGGAAAGGTCTATCTATAGCTCTTCATAAATTACTTCTCGGAAGCCACCTCTGTATGCACTTCTATATTATCCACCAAATCAGCACCTAGTCTGGCGATCTCGCTTAGGACGGCTTGGCAGTTCATAGACACTTCTTCGTTGGCTCTCGGTTCTGAGGGGCACGTTGAATATGCCAACTTCAGCGTCCATTTCTTCGGTTTGAGGATCTGTGGGTTCCAGAGACCGCCAATAACGCTGCAGCTTTCGTCGCCGTGGAAGAGAAGCATGTTTGGATGGTAACAAGCCTGCAGGTCACGAGCGAAGGACGACACCATTGCAGGTTTAGCAGTTCGTGCAGTTTTCCGCGCATCTAAGTTCTTGAATCTCGTAGGCAGTGCCAATCGTTCCTGTAGCAGGCCCGGGCGAATGTTGATAACGAAATCGTAGGGTGCTAGGGACGTATGGAACAAGTCTGACACAGTAAGGCCATAGCCCTGCTCCCGCAGTAATTTCATGGCCGCTTTAGCCAAGGTACACATTCGAGCAGCCACGACCTTTGGGGGCATTTCATGCTGTGTCCAAGTTACGCCATCAGTGTCAATATCGGAAGCAACAAACAAGGCGACGGTGTTCATAGCCGGGTCGACGCTTCGCCAGGCAGAAAAGCGAGTCTGGATCGCTTCCATTGACTCCTTGTTTAGTTCACCGAAATCGACCATCAATGGCTCTTGTTGCCAATCCCATCTGGAAAGGACATGAAGCGTCCTCAAAAAGCCGGCCATGACACTCGAGGGGCTGTCCCAAGGATAAGACTGGGTAAAGACCCGGACAACGAGTAATTCAATCAACTCTTGGTTGACATGACCTGCAAGTAGGTGGCAATTGAACCAATATTTAACGAGGCGAATTGTTGGCGACAACAGTGGAAAGCGTGTACATAAAGTGCGGATTGCCTGCGTTAGACGAGGTGTTTGGATAAAGAGTCGCTTATATGCAGCTAAGGCATAAGCCACTTGTTGTTTCGCCAGCGGGCTAGCACCTTTCTCCTTCAGTTGACGTTCTAGCAACAGCTGCTCACGCTCATGGTGAATCCTAAGGCGGAAAACTATTCCTGATGTATGGGTGATGTCCAAAAATGAATTATTCATCAACCCCGTTGACTCATTTTCCAACCCAACTCTACAGGCGGAAGCAACCCCACCCGACTTCAAGGAGTCTCCTATCTTAATGAGAAAGGCGACCTTGGTCATCTGGATAGCCTTCAAATCATCTGGCCACCGGGCCGAGCTCTCAAACTGAAGAACAATGTCCGCAGGGTTGGATGCAACCCCAGCAGTACCATGGAGCCGGAGGGCAGTGTAGCGCAGACTAGGGCTAGCTGGTGCTAGATGCCTAACAGTTAGGGGAACACCATCCATGTCTTGAATTGATCTTTGCACTGAAGTGAAGGCATCGGTGATCGCCTGAAAAGCGGGACTCGAGTAAGAGAAGACATCGTCGCCGCCTTCGCGAAGCTTGTCGTCATATTCATCGCCAATGAATACCACGTCGTCTTTGGTGTAATTAAAATGGCGGCTCAAGATGTATGTCAGGATCTGATACACTATAGATGGTGATGACTTCTCATCAGTCCATACCAAGCTCTCTCGAATAGTACCATCCTTGAAACGTCTGAGTTCGGCCTTCTCTCCCCAAAATGACCTAAAAGCAGCTGCCTCTTCTTTCTGTTCTGCAGACGGGCCATGATCGACAACACGCTCAGCGTTGTCGGTGTTAAGAACGAGACCCACGGAGACACTTTGGCTTGCCGGCTTGCGATGCGGTTTTTCGTCTACCGGCCAGGGCTTGAAAACATCCCCGTAAATATGGACGAGATCCGCTCTGTCCCCAAGCGCTCTAACAATCACGTCATATACAGCAGTCTGGCTGCGAAGGCTCCGGAGAATGTTTGCACTGTCCTGTCCTGGAAGCTTCAAGATGCGATCAAATCTCAAAAGAGGTTCATTCACCTTGATGATAAAGACTTTGTCAAAGTTGTCGTCGCGAGATTCATTCAACATGCGCACAGTAGTGTTTGCTTCACGGCGAAGAAAGGCATAGGACCAAGGGGCCATTTTATAAAGGACATTCAACCCGCGTTTGCCATCATATAGGACTGGGGTGCCATCAGGAAAAGATATGTCCGTAGCGGAGAATAGCAACGGAATGGCCAGGTCCCTTCCTGCAATGAATTGAAGGGTCGCCTTGAATAGCTGGTAGCTACTATATGATTTTAGTAGAACGGGCTTGCCGTTGGGACCTCCTCCTTCGAAGAGGAGAGCCATAAGCACTGTCCATTCGAAACCACCGAATCCGCCCTTGAACGGAGATGAGCCCAGTCCCCGCTGTCGGAGCCATGTCCGGCCTAGAATGCAGGCATCCTTGAAGGATTCACAATTCCGAGCAGCGTTGTAAAGAAACTTGTGATACTGTGCCACTGTGGCTTCTGAACGAAGAGCGGCATTGTAGAATGGGGTGGACTCCTGAGACACAGGCACATCCGCTGAGCCCTGGCGAATATTGTTTCTCGACGGCAAAGTCCGAGAGATTGGGAACAAGGAGTCTTCGATGGCCGTAATTATACGAATCTGAGTCTTTGCAGGCAGGGAATCCTTTCTTTCGGTGCCATTAGGCTCCAGTAGAAGAACAGGACGAAGGCTGTCACCATCTTGAAGCCCAAATTTGACGGTGAGATTCAGTCCCTCTGCTTCCCTAATCCCGGCAGCAAGGCTCGCGATGTAATATGCCCGCTTGTGGAAATAGCGGTAGTTCACGTAATCCTTTTCCTGAAACAAAGCACTGGGCATCGTGACTGCCAAGTCCACCGTCAACGGTACATCGCTTTTGGCACCTGTTTTCAAAGAGAGACTTCCGACCACATTGATATTTGTTGGTTTCGAGTATGATACGGTGTACTTTGTATCCTTGGCCGGTCGAGGTTCAGGGAATGGAACGGTAATTCCATGCGCGCCACGCAGCTCCTTCTCCGCTTCAAAGGTTGATTTTGGTGGCCTATCTGGAAGACATTCGATAACGCTTTTCAACTTGTGAAGTGTCTCCTGGAGTCGCGAGACTTGTTTGTCATAGTTCGGTCTCGACCCATTCAATAGTTCGTCCAGTTGTAGCTTGAAAAAGGTGGATTTATAGAAACCGCTGGCGAGCGCAAGTTCAGCGGAGCGGTCGTTCTTTGCTCGCCCACTGGTGCGCAGAGTAGAAACGTCTCGAGAGGGTTTAGCGGCATCGCTATCAGTCAGGTTATTTCGATTTGATACCGAGTATGCACTATTATTTTGTGTACGCGAGGAATCGTCCGGTGAAGGGCTCAGTCTCCTTCTTTTTGCTGTATGGGCCGACATATTGGAAAGGGTTCAAGAAACAAAAATGCCCTGAGCGGTAATTGAGGAAGTTGTTGGAAATGCGACCCGAGCAGGATAAAATTGGCAGTTGTGTAAAGATTGCCCTCCCCTGTGATGGGATAGCTGTCTCGAATAGACTGCAATGAATGCGTCGTTTTGTTTACTACCTCCAGTCCTTCCCTCTTTTTTTTTTTCCCCTTTGCTGTAATTTTTAGCCTCTTGATTTTTGACTTGACGGGAAAGCAACGTCCGATCTCCGATACCCACTCTCACGTGGAGATAGCTAGCTGAGTAAGCCGCCAGATGAACGGATCTGTAACCAGTAACCACAGTTAGCTATGTAGAAGTTACTCCGTACTCCGTAACTGACTAGTGTAAGTAAGAGGCCGTGTCTTGCATCGTTGGGACCCCAGGTGCAATTGGATTCGTCCCAAGCTACTAGTATTAGTACTACTTAGTTCTACATCAAAGGCCTTTCTTTTTTTCTTCCCTTTAATTTCATGAATTATATAACATAATCACTATTCTCTTGGGTAATCTTGTATTCAGGTCTTGTCATATCTATCTATGTACCTGATATCTGGGTTAGGTACATAAATTTGATACGCCTGGATAATTTGCCAAAATGCTGTGGCTTGAGGTTATCTACACGTGGAACACATTAGCTAACTACTTTGGCATACTTGTATAGTCTCCGTCCATTGTAGATGGATTATATGGGAAGTACTTCGGAGATAGGTACCCCGCATACAGTGTAAGGGTAGCCCTTCCGTATTACCATGCAGCAAGCGCAACAGCCTAACAGTATCAGTCAACCCTCCCTTGCCATTACAGTGTATGGAATGAGGAACAGAAGCAGAAGTAGATTTTTTGGGGCTTATAATACTTATTAATTAGAGACTAATTAGAGACCAAGCATGATGCTACAATGATACTCTATCTAATGAATTGTAAATTGTCCTGGGATGTACTGGTATTGATCATTGGCTAGACTTCTCTGAGGGCAGCGCCGAAATCGCAGTTGACTCATTAGAATTAGTACGACCTACTAGTTAGTAGTTACTTATTGTCCTGACAAGTTTTCTTTACCATCCGCCACCTCGCTAATATTATTTACACTACGTACCTTCTTTTGTCCGCCTCTGTGCTTACTGTCGTCGATATAGTGCCGTTTCCTTTGTGCTACAATGATCCAAGACATCGGAGGTCCAGTCCCTCCTCACACTGATCACGTATGCTCTAACCCCGCGCAACCCCGCCCAGCTTCTATTCACCACCCTTTTAGTTTTTGTCTCGGTCGCCGTCTTGGCTCGGACGAGATGCGCAAGGCTTAGAAGCTAATTTAAATCACATTTGGGCTTTACTCACATCTTCATAGGCAGTCAGTGTATCCCTTCCAACATGGAAAGCGAATGTTGCATACGAGGAAGGAGAGTCATGGGTTGTGAATAAGATGCAATGCGGTTATCCTCGATTCTTTATACACCCCATCATACAGGATCTGGCGAGGGAGATCGTACGTCGCTATGGAAGCCCAGAATTGGAAACGGCTATACTATTCCCTTCCCTCAAAACATCAGGGGTCTGCTATTCATTTCTCAAATCGAAAATACAAGCCGAGGATCCCTGCAATGTCCGGACAATGGATTTTGCCCTTCCCATTCAGGGCGAAGACGCGCCGTCTGGTACGGACTTGATACTATCGTGTGTGATATATCCCATCCAATACGCGCCAATCGCCAAGCAGGTCTGGCAACATACAGGAAATGGAATCTCAAGTAGACGTGCTGAGTTCTGCCTGAACGCTTTAAGGGATGGGTTTCTCGTGGAAAGGAAACCTGTAGCTCAAACTATTGCATCGCCACGGTTTTTCAAGGGGCCCAGGAGGTATCAGGGTCGAGAGTCCATAAGTGGAAAGTCTCAGGGAAGTGGGACGCACGCACGCGACAGTACTACAGGTACAATCACGACAACCAGCAGCATGCAAGATGGCCGCGAACATGTCCAGTTCATTGAAGAACGATTCGGTCGGAATCTAAGCACCTCGCTGGCCGGTCAGGCAAGGCTGGCTGTACGGCGACGCATTGCGGGCGTTTTGACAGCCGATATGGAGCTTAACGAGGCCCTTGAAGAAGAGTCAGGAGAAGGACGTGTCGCGGGGCTGACAGAGTCCGATGTTTTTCTCTTTCCGACCGGCATGAGTTCCATCTTCAACGCTCATCAGATGTTGATGGTTGCGAAGGGAGAGATGAAGAGCATCTGCTTTGGATTTCCCTACACCGACACCCTAAAGATACTTCAAAAATGGGGCCCGGGCTGTTTGTTCTATGGTCATGGTTCTTCGGAGGATCTTGATGACCTGGAGTCAAGGCTACTGAAAGGAGAGAGATTCCTCGCTCTATTCACTGAATTTCCGGGCAATCCGTTACTGAAAGCCCCTGATTTGAAGAGGATCCGATCACTCGCCGACAGGTATAATTTCGCTGTTGTTGTAGATGAGACGGTTGGGAATTTCCTCAACATCAATGTGCTTCCCTATGCAGATATTGTGGTAAGCAGCTTGACCAAGATCTTCAGTGGTGACAGTAATGTTATGGGAGGGAGTGCAGTACTTAACCCCCATGGGCATCATTACGGGCTGCTAAAAAATATATTTGCACGCGAATATGAGGACAATCTTTGGGCAGAAGATGCCGTGTTCCTCGAAAGGAATAGCCGCGATTTCATATCCAGAATTGATAAGATCAATAAGACTACGGAAGACATCACAGCGATGTTGGAGGACTCTCCACTCGGTAAGCTAACAATCAAATCTCTTCGATGTTGGACTATTGGGCGTCATTGCTCATGTACCTGCCCAATGCATTCAATGCTAACTGACTTGCAGTGAAAAGGGTCTACTATCCAAAGTACAACTCTTCAAGACCCTTGTATGAAGCATTCCGCAACAAAAATGGAGGATATGGCGGTCTATTTTCGGTTACATTTCATTCAACGGCAGCGGCAGTTGCTTTCTTTGATCATCTCGAAGTACTCAAAGGACCTAGTCTCGGTACTAATTTTACCCTGAGGTAGGTCATTATCATGGCAGGAAAATGGGCGACAAGCCTGTTAACATTGATGCTTAGTTGCCCTTACACTCTGTTGGCGCACTATAGTGAACTAGAATGGGTAAGTCAACCTCTCCGATCCCCGGCATGGCATGAACTTTGCTTTTAGTTGGGTATATACTCATGCTTTTCATCATTTAGGCAAGCTCGTTTGGTGTCGACTTTGACCTAGTAAGGATAAGTGTCGGCTTAGAAGATGTTTCGGATCTTCGCCAGCGATTTCAGCAGGCCTTGAATGCTGTCGCTGAAGTAAACACATAATGCAGGCTTCCTGGAAAGAGCGTTTATAGACTTACGAAAGCATGCATCATATGACCTACATAACATGCGAGTTTCGAAACCATAGCTCTCTGGGTGACTACATATTTAGTGGACTGCCTGGTAGCTCGGTGAAAGAAAATACTGAACTTCCAAGGGCCTATCATAGCCAATTAGCCATGGCTTGAGGTTCCAGAAACTAGCCCAGTACCGCGATGAACATTTGCTCTATTAACTTTTCACTCGTGTTCCACTTATCTATCAAGCCAACAACAACTCTCCGAGTGTTGTATCTGTGGACCCTTAGACTAGAGACCCTTTGACAACCAAATACAAATTATCTGCACGACATCCATGTCCGTGCCTACGTGTCCCCGTGATCACTGATACTTAGGAGTACAGTGTACTAGCGTGCCTGATGGCCTACAAATACAAATATCAAGGGCCCAAGTAGCTGGGTAAACTTGCCGGTAAGCCATAGGTGATTGATCTTCTTAGTTGCCTTCATGATAAGAAGCAGCTATAAGCTAAACCAGCTGGTGCACCCAGTGCTCCGAAATGCTTTCGATGGTATTTTAAAGAACAGCGATACCTATAACGATAATCAGGACAAAGACTCTAATAACAATAACGGCTGAAAAGCGAAGACTAAACGGTGTAAATAAAGTCTGTACCCACGTTTCTCTACATGATCAGTTAGGCTAGTGCGGCGCCAGAGTCACGAGACTAGCAGTTCGGAAAAAGTCGACTTCCCCAATTTCGTCCGGTACCTCCCCTACAAACCTCTACTTGGCTATGTCTAATTAATCTTAGGCTTTTGGCATATTCTCGTATGTGTTCCACTTTAGCACTCCTTATGTGCTGTATATTTATGTTAAATCAATGATTCACTAATTACTCACTTCTGCTTCCTTGCACTAGGTACCATCTGACGGCCACCTCTTCCTCCAGCTGTAGCTGCTTACTTGCTATCATCTCAGAGCCGAAAAGACTGAGATTGGTCGCGATGGCGAATTGCCTTGCAGCTCCTAGGCGGCCTCTTCTGGCACTGCCATTCCTTCTGCCCTCTCCTTACGAGTGCGTCACCCTAGGTTTGCGACGCAATCAGTCTTCATACAGGCGCACAAAGCAGCGTCTACGTGTCAAGCCAGATGCCTCATTTGGCTCTTCTGTGAGCCATTCTCAAGAGGATCATATCATCTACAACCCACCGTCAAGTGCGCCGTCAGTTTACCACACGCCCACTAAATTCCTGCCCTCTGATGATATCCGGAGAAATTTGCGCAACGCGTCTGTCAAGGGTAGCAACGCCGAATCCCTTCCCCTCGCAGCCAAAGTGACCACCGAGAAAAAATACCATCTAAACCCGTCAGATATAAGAGAGATTCGCAGGCTCAGGGCCACTGATCCGATGACATGGAGTCGGTTGAAGTTGGCCAAGCGCTTCGACTGTTCCCCAATGTTTATTGCAATGGTCTGTGAGGCTAGTCCAGAGAAGAAGGACATCCAAAAGCGAATCCTGGAAGCTGTGCAATCAAGATGGGGATCGAAACGTCGGATGGCCAGAGAAGACCGACAGCTGCGGAAGGAGACATGGGGAAGGGATCAGTAAAGCCACAATCAGCTTTTATTTCCCCCCACTTGTCTTTACCTCAATCACATTTTCTGTCACGCACCGCCTTACTTTCGATTGGGTGTACCAAAGAGACTTGTTCGCTTGCGAACATGCATCGAGGAAGCTCAACATTTGTATAAAATCATGTATTCTAGCGTTGTCACTCTTGGGAAATGAAATGTATTTTAGAAGATTGGCTGTGTTATTGGCTTTGTTTCCTTTTTTT
>NW_020291611.1:76284-154831 GCF_003184755.1 Aspergillus piperis CBS 112811
TTTTTTTTTTTTTTTTTTTTTTTTTTTTTTTTTTTTTTTTTTTTTTTTCACCTTTCAGTAGCGTCCACATTCTCCTGGTTCTTATCGAGGTTAGATGCTCATTAATGGCTATGGGCGCTTATTTGCGCTCCGGAACGGGAACCTTCCTGTAGTACCCAGCCGAGGTGGGCAGGGCGGACAACCAACCGAATGATAGCGAGGATACTGTTAGGTAAACCTGTGTCAACCCAACAAGCAAATCAGGTTACTTCCATTATCTTCCACAGCACAAATGCCCCTCCCCCTCCGTCGCATTGCAACATCGCTTAGCTGGAGGGAGTGCAGATTATATCTGTCATCATCACCTGCGCACTTCAAGGATATCCGGGCGCCACGAATATCTTCCGTTCAGCATCAAATACGCTATCTATCTTTACGCCGCTCATTTTACGGAAATATCAGTGATCCGAAAATGGCACCGCAACTTGAACCTTTCTTCAAGCAGTAAGCCACAGCTTCATTTCACTCGTCCTCTATTTTGTCATTGCTGGTTTTGCTTTTACTTTGGCCGTTTCCTTCCTTGGCATATGCTTCTACTATGGTCCGCTGGCTGACATGATTTGGGTGACCATCTGCACAGGGTCGACGATTTGTCGGGCTCTTTCATTGACCGTACGTCACGCTCTCCCAAACTCCTGCTGTTGAGGATACATCCTCAAATAACTCAAAAGGTCTACGAAAGGCTGTCGCTATCCCATCTATTTCCGCACAGGATGAGAATAGAAAGGATGTCTTCAAGGTGTGTACTGCAACCCGACTCAGCCCTCATCACTACTAAACTAATCCCTCATTTTTCCCCCATCAGATGGCCCAGTTTCTTGCTTCCGAGCTTGAGAACTTGGGTGCCGAAGTGGAACAAAGACCGTTAGGTAAACAACCTGGAAAAGAGCACCTAGATCTTCCCCCGGTTGTGCTTGCTCGTTATGGTAATGACAAGAGCAAGCGAACCATCCTGGTCTATGGACACTATGACGTGCAGCCGGCTTTGAAAGAAGATGGCTGGGCGACAGAGCCTTTCGAGTTGACCGTCGATGATCAGGGAAGAATGTACGGGCGCGGAAGCACGGACGATAAAGGTCCCGTCCTCGGCTGGCTGAATGTTATCGAAGCTCATAAAAGGGCTGGTGTTGAGTTCCCGGTCAATCTGCTCTGTTGCTTTGAGGGGATGGAGGAGTATGGCTCAGAAGGTTTGGAAGAGTTCATTCAAACCGAGGGCAAGGAATTTTTCAAAGATGCAGATGCCGTTTGCATCTCGGACAACTATTGGCTTGGGACCGAAAAGCCTTGCTTGACCTACGGGCTCCGAGGCTGCAACTACTACTCCGTGAGCATTTCGGGCCCTGGTCAGGACTTGCATAGCGGGGTCTTTGGTGGCACAGCCCACGAGCCGATGACTGATCTGGTTCATGTGCTTTCTAAACTTGTCGATTCGCAGGGAAATATCCTGATCCCTGGAATCATGGATCTTGTTGAGCCCCTTACGGAGGAAGAAAAATCCCTATACCCTGGCATCAACTACACTATGGATAATCTTCACGAGTCACTGGGCAGCGAGACAAGCATTCATTCCACCAAAGAGAGAACTCTCATGGCAAGATGGAGGTACCCGTCTCTTTCTCTCCATGGCATTGAGGGCGCATACTCTGCCCCTGGCGCGAAGACAGTAATCCCAGCTAAGGTCATCGGCAAGTTCTCAATCCGAACTGTGCCGAATATGGAAAGTGAGGACGTGAACAAACTCGTCTTCGACTATGTCAAGGCAGAGTTCGCCAAATTGAATAGCAAGAACACATTGAACGTGTGGCTCCAGCATGATGGAAAGTGGTGGGTTGCCAGTCCGAAGCATTGGAACTTCTCAGCTGCAAGCAAAGCTGTGAAACAGGTTTTCGGTGTTGAGCCGGATATGACCCGTGAGGGTGGCAGGTATGTCTTCTGATTCATACTCGCCATCTGTTACACTGCTTCAGATACTTTGAGACTGATATCCATATAGTATCCCTGTCACACTAAGCTTCGAGCAAGCTACAGGCAAGAATGTCCTCCTCCTACCTATGGGAAGCTCGACTGATGCTGCTCATTCGATCAACGAGAAGCTCGATAAGAGGAATTATATTGAAGGAATCAAGTTGCTGGGAGCGTATTTGCATTACGTTGCGGAGGAGCCTATGGACATCTGACCGTATGAGACTTCGGAGACCTTCGCCGTCACTTAAGTCTACGTCACCCCTCTCACTCACAGTGTGAGAATATCCGGTGGATGACTTGTCCTCTTCCAGTGGGATCTCGAAGGTACCTGGGGCCTCATGACATACATTGAAGCTTGCAGCTCTCTGCATAGTACTAAGGGATGCTTCGTCCCAGTATAAGTCATATCATTTGGATGAGGGACCCTGTAGCATCGCAAAATTCCAAGATATTCGCATAATCACTAGAGGCAATGATCACCAGTTGTTCTTTTGCATCAAAGCAATGGCAAGGTATATAGCGTAGGTAGGCAAGATGGTAATTTATGCCCCAAAAGGGCTGCATCAAATACCTTCTTGGAAGTTAGCAAGCAGCGAGCTCCGTAAGACAACATCAACCGCAAAGTGTGGATATTTGCGGTGTTCCTTTCAGTCTTCTCCCGAAGGAGCCTTAATTGGATTCCTTTCATGTCACGTGTAATGACGACGCGCGACGACGCGACTTATCAATATCCGATAAGCCTCCAAACACGAAACAAAGATGGGTACAGTTCTTTCGGCTGCAGCGGCCAAGCCACCAAGTAGTGAATGAAAGGAGCAATCTGGTTCTTTGTCGACCGTTTCATTTAATCTTGAACATTCTCTCGTCTCCCCTTTCTATTCAAATCATATGCTATGGCCAGTTGTAATCCCGATATTTCAGCCGCCTTTCCTCGATGCCGTCAATGAAACGCTCTCAAACGTCCCTAGAGCCTTCGGACTCGGGCGATGAAAATACTAGCGGCTACTCGACTTCGGTATGTGGCAGTCTTAACGTATTTAGTAAGGCCGCTAACCTGGACGAACTAGCCAAAACGCCTCCGTAGGACTAACAGTCCTCTTTCAGAGGGGAGCGCTGTGGACAGAAATGATGGTGATGAAGAATCAAGAGTCCGATCCCTTACACAGGCTCTTGATGATGACGATGAGGATGAACTTGAGTTACGGGCTACCCAGGTCATCCAAGAAAAATATTCGTTCGCTACTGATGAACCAAATATACCTGCCGAGCATGGCATATTGGAGCGTGTTGAGTGTTACAATTTCATGTGCCATGACCATTTTTATGTTGATCTAGGCCCTCTAATCAACTTTATCGTGGGCAAAAATGGTAGCGGCAAGAGTGCAGTCCTCACGGCCATTACTCTTTGTTTAGGTGGTAAGGCATCTACTACCAATCGAGGCCAGAGTCTAAAAAGCTTCATCAAGGAAGGCAAAGAGTAAGCGATACCCGAACCCTCTTGTGAATAGTTCTAATGTTGAAATGAAGGCATGCAACCATTGTTGTGCGAATTAAAAACCAAGGAGATGGCGCTTATATGCCAGATGATTATGGCAAGTTTATCACTATAGAACGCCACTTCTCCAGAAATGGCACAAGTGGGTTCAAGATAAGATCAGAAAATGGCCGTATCATGTCCACCAAGAAGTCAGAGCTCGATGCCATCATTGACTATTTCACCCTGCAATTCGACAACCCAGTGAATGTTCTCTCCCAGGATATGGCCCGCCAATTCATTGGCTCATCAAGTCCTAGTGAGAAATACAAGTTTTTTGTGAAGGGCGTCCAACTCGAGCAGCTCGATCAAGATTATCGATTAATTGAGGAATCCGGTGACCAAATCGAGGAGAAACTGAGGGGCCGGGAACAGGATATAGCGATATTGCAAAGTAGGAAGGAAACTGCGAAACGAAAGCTTGATATTTCCAACCAACATGACTCCCTGCGGAACCGGATCAGGAATGTCCGAAATCAAATGGCCTGGGCTCAGGTGGAGGAACAAGAAAGGGTATCCTTATACCTTCCCAAATCATCCATTACGTTTCTGACAGCCAACAGATAAGGGACTCTTTAGACGAAGAACTTCTTGCGGCAGACAACCAGATCGCAGCTGACGAAGCTGATTTGACCAATTTTGATGGTACTATTAACGCGGCTGCAGCTGAGCTTGAGGCCGCCGCGGGATCTGTTCGCCAAGCTAATGCGAAGCGAGGCCAGGTCCAAGGTGAGAAAGACGAAATCCAAGCGAGATGGGATGCGCAAATGACTGAGCGTCATGGACTGCAGGTATGATCCGTAAACACCTTGCATTCACATGAAGCGCTTTCTAATGTTATCTCTAGGCCGAACAACGCCGGATCAGAGAATATCTCAAGGCAGCAGAAGAAAGAATAGCTACTACTCAACGGAGCATTGACGAAGAGAACCGGCGTTTAGCTGAGATTAGCGGCGGTAGCTTTACTCGAAAGCAGGAGGAACTTGAGCGAGCAAAAGAAGAAGCCTCCCAAGCCCGTGCTCAGTATGAGGAACATAGTAGCGACCGTGACCGTCTATTCCATGACATAAACGAGGCTGAAGAAAAAGTTCGGGAGGCCGAAGGGCCAGTCGATAAAATCAGGGCCGATGTTAAGGAGGCTGAATCGCTTTTGTCAACCCTGAAAAGGGAAGGGGGTCCACAGAATTCTGGGTTTCACGAGAGAATGCCATTCCTTTTGAGAGCCATTGAACAAGAACGTTCCTTTACTAATCGTCCTGTCGGGCCTCTTGGTCATTACGTGCGCCTGCTCAAGCCAGAGTGGTCTTCGATTCTTGAGAACGCATTCGGCACCACGCTGAACAGCTTTGTGGTAACTTCACCCAGGGACTCGAAGATTCTCTTCCAGATCATGAGGAAAGTTAACTGGTGAGTTTTCTATCTTCGTCACAAACTTGATATCTCTGACACTGCCGAAAGTGAGTGCCCCGTTCTGATAGGGAGTGATAAACACATCAATACTTCAGGCAATGAACCCGATTCTCAGTACGATACAGCCTTGCGGGTTCTTGAGGTGAGGAACTTCTGTAAGCGCCATCATGGGGAGTCTGGTCGGACTAATTCGCTTTTAGTTTGATAACGAGTGGGTTCGTGGACAGTTGATCATCAACCATCATATAGAAAAGATGCTGCTTATTGAGAACTTAGAAGAAGCATCTTCTGTTCTCTTTGATGGGCAACAGCCTAGAAACGTTAAACGTTGTTATTGCATTGATCAAACAAACAGACGCAGGGGTATTCATCTTTCTTTTAGCAGGACTGGTGAACCAAGCCAAGCACCAGTACCAGCCTACAAGGGTTCTCCGCGAATGAGGTCTGATCGGGAATCTCAAATCAAGTGAATAACATCTATCGTTCTACAAGGCCCCCTGCTAGTGCTAACAACTTCTTTAGGGTACAGCAGAGTGTCGTGGCAGATCTAAAGCAGGACCTTAGCCGTCACGAACAAGAGCTTCGGTCTGCTCGGTCTCGGCTGGAAAGCTGCAAGCAAGCCCGTCAAAAACACGACCGAAGGTCAAACGAACTAAGAATTGCAGCACAGAGAATGGAAGACCGTGTCGAAGAGTTGAAGGATGCGCTTGACAGGGAGGCTCCCGAGGATGGGCGCCTCGACGGGCTTCGGACCACACTGCAAGAGGCAGAAGAGGAAAGGCACCTTAATGAAGGATCTTTGAATGACGCCACCGATGCTATGGAGGGCTTGATGAAAGAACTGAAAGCAATCAAGCAAGAGCTCGCGGCCAAAGACGCTGAGATTGCCATCGTACAGGAAGAGCTCAAAGTTGCTCAGGATGCGGAACGCAAGGCTGATGAAGAGCGCCGAAAGAGGATAAATGATAAGAACGCAGCAGCAGAAAGAATCGAGGATCGCAAGCGGGACAGAGATAGAGTCAAGAACAAGCGAGATGAGATCGCGGTACGTATCGTTGACTTCAGCGAAAAGGCAAATATAATCTGTGACCGAGTTGCCATCGAGGAAGGCGAAACAGCGGCTAGTCTGGACAGAAAACTCGAACGACTTCACAACGACATCAAGCGCTACGAGCAACAGTCAGTATAATCATATGTCTACAAGTATGAAGCGCTAATCATTGCGTAGGTTGGGAGCATCTCGCGACGAGTTACTTGCTGAGGTCACAAAGGCTAGCGAAGCCTATGATCGAGCTTTGAAGCAAGTAGAGGAGTTTAGGTTGTTGGCCGAAGTACGTACAGACCTCTCCCCTTCTCCCCATGAAACATCCAGTTGCTGACATAAAGGCAAGGTTCTTAAGGCGACACTGAATGTCCGCAAAAACCGCTGGCTAATTTTCAGATCACACATTTCATCTCGTGCCAAGGCACAATTCACTTACCTTCTGAGTGAAAGAAGCTTCAGAGGTCGGCTTCTGACCGATCATGAGGGCAAGCTTCTGGACTTACAAGTATGTTTGCTCTTGGCCGCAATTTTTGCTAGACTACTCTGACAGCGCTTCATAGGTGGAACCGGACATCACAAAAGACAGCGCTGGTCGTGGTGCGAAGACACTTTCTGGCGGCGAGAAGTCATTTTCTCAAGTATGTCTGTTATTGGCATTGTGGGAGGCTATGGGGTCTCCAATTCGTTGCTTAGATGAATTGTAAGTTATCCAGAACCTTCAACAAGCCCTGTAGCTGACACGAATTTTCTAGCGATGTGTATATGGATCACATTAACAGGAAGATGGCTATCGATATGCTTGTATGTCGGACTTATCACGCTCAATCTGTACGTGCTAACGGGTCTATAAGATGCTAGCTGCCAGACGGTCGATAGGACGGCAATTCATTCTTATTACCCCCGGATCAAGATCAGAAATTACTTTGGCGCCTGACGTCTGTGTAAAGGAGTACGTCTGTGAACGAGATTGCTTGAGCTGCAGCTAACATGTTCCCTATAGGTTGGCGGAGCCCGAGAGGGGTCAGACAAGACTAACGTTTTCACGGTAATTTTCAGTGGCTGTTGCATCACTGGACTTCATTTCCTACTCTATTTTCACCCAGACTATCCATTCTCTGTCCCCTTTTTTGGGGGGCGTACGGGGCGCTTTGGTCCGTTTCCTTCAAGCTCACTGCATATCCTCTTTATGCATCAACGGCTTTCATCTACATTCTAGAGTCCTTTCATGCAGTATCCAGTTCCCCTCGTTCTTCTTGTGGGCCATAGGATAAGACCGGGAAAATTATGGCCTGGGCACGGTATACTACCGCATCTGCTATACTTGAGACACTATATGGAGGGATAAGATCGTCTTCCGCAGTGGGAGAAAATCAAAATCCGTGTCTCACTAGCAGAATCTTTGAAAAGCCGGGGTTTGGGCAATATGTCAAGCCTGGAGCCTTGGCAAAGGTGTAAATGAAATATCTAAGCAGTTGCTAGCCTAGATAAGAACTCAAGATTTCAATGTATTGAACCTGGCGTTGTAAGAGCAGCCCAATGTTTGTAGAGTCGGTCTTTGCGGTGTGGAGTAACTAGTGGTTACCGCCTACGTATGTGCCTAGGTACCTTAAGTAAGACTGCCACATGACCCGTGCTGCGGAAGCTGGTGTTCCGTATTTACGTGTATGATGCGTATTATTCACCACTCCCACCACCACATTGAAGTTTTCCATCCTCTTTCCACTTCACTCTCTACGATAAGCCATTCGCCTTTCACTCAGTGCGAGTCAAATCCGTCAAACAAAATTCCTCAAAACCAATCCAACACCTAATCTTAGGATCGGCTACCCATACGTCCGAATTGTTCGAATCGCAGCCCACATCCGTGGCACCCACCCAGTTCTGTCTTCCCGAGTTTCGTTCCTGACGTCCAACCAAACGGCCCGCACACAGGCACGCCGCACTTCACATCAAGTCGCTGTCAAGTTTCCAGTTGGCGATTCAATCATCAGAGGCCCCTCATATACACCCTTGTCCCTTTTACCCCTAGCATAGCTCTTTTCGTCCTCATTCGGCTCCGAGCGGCCTCATTATATTGGGAACGGAAGCACAATCTTTGCATCCGGCCAACTCATTCACCTCACCACCTTGTGTTGTCCACCCGACTTCCCGTCCTCTCGAAGATAGGATTCCCGAACATTAAGTACTTTTATTCATATCATTTCCCTCGTGAGATCACACAGGCTAATGTATTTCAGGCTTGGATCGAGCTAGTAATCATCACTGTCTGTCGCATCGTATTTGAGTGTTCCGCAACATATCGTTTGGAGGAAGAACAAGCAACCTACCCCACCTGAATTCCAATATTACCTCTTTCTACACCTGATCACCATGACCGACGCCTTAGCCTCTCAGCTGAATAACACTACTTTAGGGTACATTCACTGTCGCACGCTGGTTTATCCATATGATGAGGCTAACTTGAACACTTCGAAGGGATGCGAGCTCAGACGCGAAGTGGAAGGAGCAATTGAATGTCCCTGCCAAAGATGCAAGACCACAAACCGAGGTTAGTCTGGATCATGAACAATGGGTATGGATGTTGTTCGCAATCTAATGCGGCTTAGGATGTGACTGCTACGAAAGGCTTGGAGTTCGAAGACTTCTACATCAAACGCGAACTGATGATGGGTATATTCGAAGCTGGTTTCGAAAAGCCTTCTCCAATTCAGGAAGAGACGATACCAGTCGCTCTTACAGGCAGGGATATCTTGGCGCGAGCCAAGAATGGCACCGGAAAAACAGCAGCTTTCGTTATTCCTACCTTGGAGCGCATCAATCCTAAAAGCACCAAGACACAAGCCCTTATCCTTGTTCCTACAAGAGAGCTGGCGCTCCAAACGTCACATGTCTGCAAAACTTTGGGAAAGCACCTCGGTATCAATGTTATGGTAACCACAGGAGGTACCGGCTTGATGGATGACATTATTCGGCTGAACGACGCAGTTCATATCCTCGTTGGGACCCCAGGGAGAGTCCTGGACCTGGCCAGCAAAGGGGTTGCTGACCTCTCCGAGTGTCCTACATTTGTTATGGACGAGGCTGATAAGTTGCTGTCACCTGAATTTACTCCCGTCATCGAGCAACTACTATCATTCCATCCTAAAGACCGCCAAGTAATGCTTTTCAGCGCCACCTTCCCGCTTATTGTGAAGTCATTTAAGGTATGCTCCGTGCATGGAGACATCAACCACATGGATGCTTATATTCTTAGGACAAACACATGCGCAATCCGTACGAAATCAATCTCATGGACGAGCTCACTCTCCGTGGAATCACGCAGTATTATGCCTTTGTTGAGGAAAAGCAGAAGGTTCACTGCTTGAACACACTTTTCTCCAAATTACAAATCAATCAATCCATTATCTTCTGCAATTCTACCAACCGTGTCGAGTTGCTCGCTAAGAAGATAACGGAACTGGGTTATTCTTGCTTCTACTCCCATGCCAGAATGCTTCAGCAGCATCGCAATCGGGTGTTCCACGACTTCAGGAATGGTGTTTGCCGGAACCTTGTTTGCTCGGATTTGCTAACTCGAGGTATTGACATTCAAGCCGTCAATGTTGTCATAAATTTTGATTTTCCGAAGAACGCCGAGACTTATCTG
The DNA here is from genome assembly GCF_003184755.1 of Aspergillus piperis CBS 112811. Taxonomy (NCBI): domain Eukaryota; kingdom Fungi; phylum Ascomycota; class Eurotiomycetes; order Eurotiales; family Aspergillaceae; genus Aspergillus; species Aspergillus piperis. The sequence goes on from NW_020291611.1 coordinate 85,924, forward strand.
CACCGAATTGGTCGATCTGGCCGCTTTGGGCATCTTGGTCTTGCTATCAACCTTATCAATTGGGAAGACCGGTTCAATCTATATAAGATTGAGCAGGAACTTGGAACTGAGATCCAGCCAATTCCACAAAACATCGACAAGAAGCTTTATGTCTATGACTCACCGGACACAATCCCACGCCCTATTGCCAATCCATCCCAGCCCCAGATTACTGCCCAAGCTGCGAATGCAAACATTGGTGAGCGTCGTCACAACCACCATATGAATGGTGGGCAGTACCAATATGGTAGGGGCCGGGGCTCTTATCGCGGAGGTCGTGGACAAGGCCAGCGTCGCAACATGCAGAACGAAACCAAGTTTGGCACTCAAGGACAGTCGAGCGGCAAGTCCCACCCAACGCAAGTGTCATAGACATAGGATCATGTGCTTCTCTGTCTCTTATCTTTCCACTTTTTACTCATATCTTGCATGTTTCCTTGCCTTTCTATCATATTTCAAGTTCATTGTTCTGTTAGCTTTTTTTCTCTTTCCCCCCACCCCCTTTTTTTCTTTTCTCTTCAACCTCTCCCGGGTCGTTTCTTCGTTCGGAGAGGCCAGGTTGCAAGTGACTACGGTAGCTTGTTCAAGCACTACAGATTCATTCTTTCTGTCATCGTTGCTGCATTCACTTGCCCGATATCATATCAACTATGATCTATGATAACGTTTGAAGAACTGTATTATAACGCATGCTCTCCCTTCTCTCTCCGTTCCGTGTACCTTTTCGGCCGCCTCACTCCCCGCTTCCTACCATCTTATTCTATACCTACCCCACCCTCTTCTTCAATTCGCCGCGCCAAAGCACTATGTACCTGCATTAGACGGTATGCACTTGGTACGGTGAGCACCATTATTTGCCTTCTGGCTTCCTTCCATGTACATAATTCCTTCTGCTCCACACCAGATGCTTCGATTTACGGTTTCGGGGCGTTTCCGGGTTTGAATTTTCGACCTCCTTCTCTTGGCGTTTGAAGGTCTCTTTTAACTAACAGGTGGGTATTAACTGATCAATTTCCATAGCCGCACGGCTATCCCGTCATTGCATATGCGTTATACGACTTCGAATCTTTAGGGTGAATGATGCGCCGAGTTGAAATACTCCCGACATGCCTCTGCACCTTGGCTCAGTCATGACTACAACTATCTGCATGATATGTGGTCTGCGATTTGCATTCGGCGCACTGCGTTAATGGAGTTTGTTGTTATTTTGTGGCTTCATACAGGGGCCATTGTCGGATCGAGTGATATGGCCCTTTTCTCACGCGTCGCATCTTCTCGACCAGTCACCTAGCAGTTCTTCCACTATCATAAACATCGCAGTTGGCATTTTTCATCACCTGCTGATGGGCGTCTTTGTGAAGTACGGCAGAGGCTCGACGTTCGTTCGGTCTGAAGGCACATGAATTGCTTTGTGTTCGCCGACTAGGGACTCAATCTGGCATTTCATATTGTCTCTGGCATCGGTGGCGCGAATGTGATTAACAGCTGGGAGAGGGGATGGGGGGAGGCAGGAGAGTTTGTGCGTTGATGTTGTGCACCAAGGTGAAACGGGTGGGGATATCACGGATTGGAGTGACAAACCTAAAGGAAAACCCCCCCTTCAAAAAAAGAAAAGAAGTGGAAAAGAAAAGGGCAGAAGCAAAGCACAAAATAAAAGAGAGAGAGAAAGAAAAAGAAAAAAAAAATTTAAAAACAAATGGGAAAACCCCCAGGGAGTGATTGATGCCGCCGCGTTCTCTCGGTTTTTAGAGCTTACAAACTATGTAGTGCCTAGCGGAATGGAATCTTTAATCCCTGGGAATCGACCAGAATCATCTCGATAAATGTGAACATACACCCCAAGTTACAATATGGGAAAGAGTGGTGAACGGTACTACGGAGCCCAGTTTAAGCTTAACTGTTAATATTTCACTAATTACCTAAGGTCTACCCCACGTAACTGGGTGGGTTGCGGGAGTTGCTCTCGCCGAGCCCCGTATCCCTAGTATGACTCCTAGTGCTGAGCGACCTCCGGCGAATACACAGCAGTCGGCTAACTTACTTCCACACGGGTCTTGCAGCAGATACCCTGGCAATGGCAACCTCTGAGAACGATAAGAGGCCTAAGGTTTGCTGCAATTCTCTTGGTACCCCAACCGTTCACCAACGTGTCTCCCTAACCATGTATTAGCCCAGCAGCCTGCGGTCCATCATCGCAGGCTCTACTGCCGGTGCAATCGAGATTGGTAACCATCCTTTTATTAGAAATCAAGATGCTGCTTGCTAATTCGATGGCAGCAATTACCTATCCGGCCGAATGTAAGACCTTTTCAGACCTAGACCTTTCAATTATCGGTTAACACCTGGCGCGCTCAGTTGCGAAAACCCGATCTCAACTCAATCGCAGATTACCGGACGCAAAGAAACTCCCATGGCCGCCATTTGGAGCACAATGGTACGCTGGGTGCACAACTTTGATTATAGGGAATTCACTCAAGGCAGGAATTCGTGAGTCCATCCTGTTTCATCGAAACGATCTTGTAGCGGTATAGCCACTTATGCTGAGATCTATTTTCAAAAAGGGTTCGTCGCCTTCGATTGGTTGAAGTCACTTTTGCAGGATGAAAACGGCAAGATTTCTGGACCAAGAACAGTCATCGCAGGTTTCGGCGCAGGATTTACAGAGTCATTGCTAGCCGTTACTCCATTTGAGAGCATCAAAACACAATTGTCCGTTAAGTTCTGACCCTCATCGTACCATCGTACTGGGCCTTAGCTTCTGCTGCGGATTGTACGAATAGAACTAACTGTGTCTGATGTCAATGAATACTGCAGGATCGATGATCGCAAATCACAAAATCCTCGCATGCGTGGATTCTTACATGGCAGTAAAGTGATCTTTCAGGAGCGGGGAGTTCGCGGTTTCTTTCAAGGCTTCGTCCCTACGACTGCACGACAGGCTGCCAACTCAGCTGTTAGGTTTTCGAGCTACACAATGCTGAAGCAATTGGCCCAGGGTTATGTCGCTCCAGGTGAGAAGTTGGGAACCGCGAGCACTTTCGCTCTGGGAGGCATTGCAGGCCTCATCACTGTGTACGCCTACCTACCCCTCGGGTATTGCTTACGATCATTATACTAACACTCTTGTGTGATAGCTATGTTACGCAACCTCTTGATACTGTCAAGACAAGGTATGTATCTGGCAGGCCGGGGGTGCATCACTTTAATGTAGCCGCACTCTGACACAACAGCAGGATGCAATCGCTGGAAGCCAGCAAGAACTACAAGAACAGTTTTGTCTGCGCTGCGCGTATTTTCAAGGACGAAGGCATCTTCACCTTCTGGTCTGGTGCTGTCCCACGGCTAGCGAGATTGATTATGAGCGGAGGCATAGTGTTTACGATGTTCGTGCTAAAACAACCCTTTCGCTGAGTGTGCGTGCGACTAACCCTCTTACAGGTACGAGAAAACCATGGATGCTTTGGATGGTCTCGATCCAGAAAGGCGATACATTTGATGGGGAGCACTTTGGCCAGTAGGTGCGACACATGGTGAGAAACACCATTACTATTCGGAATGCCCGATGCGTGTGAATTTATAGTGTGCCATATGATATGACTGTATCTACATCATGCCTATAAGCGAATAGCTGTCTTTGTGACGATACCTTGACCCTAACGCGGTTGGGCACGCAGTCCTTCTTTATCTTGGACTGATTCTTCAACAGCCAAGGCCTCTATTTCGCGCTCGACGAGCCATGTCCGTACGCTTTCCATTACGGTTTCTAGGCCCTCGCCACCATCAAGAACACTATCCAGGTTGTGTATGGTGAGGCCGCTGCGATGGTCTGTGCAGCGATTCTGACCGTAATTGTAAGTCCGGATCTTGTCACCGCGTCCCATTCGAGCAACACCGCCCATTGCTCCTCTCCTTAGGTTAACCATTTCCTGTTCTCGGGCTTCTCGTCTTGCTTCAGCTATTCTCGCCCGTAAAACCTGCCAAGCCTTCTTTCGATTGGCATGTTGGGAACGTGAATCTTGCATGGAGACAACGGTACCCGTTGGTATATGGGTTAACCGAATAGCTGACTCGGTTTTGTTGACGTGCTGACCGCCTGCGCCACCGGCTCGCATCTTCTCTGTGCGAACCTCTTGAGGATCCACATAGTAGTCGCTGTTTGGGTCCTCGAAATTGAGTGAACTATCCAGGCCGCTCCCGGAGTCTGGAAAACTAGGAAGTATCATCACACTAACGGCACTGGTATGTGTGCGGCCCTTCGCCTCGGTGGCGGGAACCCTCTGTACTCTATGAACTCCCGACTCCGTTCTCAGAATGTCATAGGCCCCATCCGCGTCAACTTCCAGGACCGCTTCACTCAATCGGTCTTGCGCAGGGCCGTCTGCAACATCCTGTTTTATGAGGCTATACCTGAAACCACGACGTGAACAGAAGGCGATATACATCCTCAAAACCTCAAAAGCAAAAAGACCAGCCTCGTCACCACCTGCGCCGGGGCGTATTTCGAGCAAACATGGGAGGTCTGCGAAAGGGTGGCGAGGTATAAGGGCCTTCTTCAGATTATCCGCTATGGCAGGCAGCGCGACCTTGCTGCTCTCCAGATCTTCAACTGCAAGCGACCTCAGCTCAGCATCGGTTTCCGGGTCATTAAGCAGTGACAAAAGTTCAGATATAGACTGCAATTTGTCAATAAAGCTCAGTCCTAAACACATTGGAGAAAAACATACACTATTTGCGTGTTCCCACTCTTTTAAGGTACTTGCGATTGGCGCAAGTTCACCCACTCTTTTGGCGAGTTTCGCATCGAAAACCTCGGCCAAATGAGCGGAGAGTGTGGAATGTTCATTGGTTAGAGAACGAGCGCGTGCTAAGAGGGCTTGTGAAATGCCAGCGGAATCTACATCGGACCATATTAGTTTATTGCTAGACAATGAAACAGACATAGATATTAAGGTATAGCAGACCAGTTTTTAGGCCGCGCCGTTGTAGAAATGGACGGGGATTGGAGCCAATCCTAGCAGCAGACCGCACGAAACATCGAGCGCATATCCAGGGCGCGTTGAACATGTTCTATCGAGCTGTGACTGAATAAACCATGCTCGTTGGTCCCGACACGAGAAAACCAGCTGCTGGAATTTTGGCTAGCTCGAGATTTGGGGCATGCGGAGGTTGTGATATGGCAAGTACGGATACGGAATTAACAGCTCCATACGGAAATCTAACGGGTGGTAATATTACCGTATGTAATGGTGTCGTAAAGGCCAGACTGGAAGAAGATGGTCATGGATCAAGCTTCCTTTTTCCTTCCCCTTCGACGAAGGATGATATAGTGTCTGTCCTGCCCGCTGCTGTTGGCATTGATAATATGTGAAAGTGCTTTCTGACCTTTTCAGGGTCCCTCACGCTCTTTTTACCTTCAAACCTCTGTCATCCATTTCATACTGACCATACGTCCTGACTTATCTATGATACTTGCGCCATAACTTAATCCTGCTTCCATCGTCAAGGTCCCATTCCAGGTGTCTCACGGACTAGACGAACATGCACTTGCCTCTGACATCTCTTACGGTCTTTCTGGCCTTTCTTTCCGCTGGCCATGGCCTGCAGTCTTCCCAGATTCCCTCTGACACCCCATTATCATCTTTGATCGCTTCTGCGAAAACTCACCTTGCGGGTGGTTCCCCCCGCGAGGCCTTGATGTATTTTGATGCAGCTGTGTCCAGAGATCCCACAAATTATCTTACAATCTTTCAGAGAGGTGCTACCCATCTGTCCCTTGGTAAAAGCTCACTGGCTCTTGAGGACTTCGACCGGGTTCTCCAACTGAAGCCAGACTTCGAAAGCGCTCTTCTACAACGGGCACGGCTGAGAGCCAGCTCTGCTGACTGGGCAGGTGCGTTGGATGATCTTGATAAGGCTGGTAAGGGATCCACACCAGAGTATCAAGAACTCCGCCATTCGCGTGATGCTGCGTCTGCCGCGCTGGAAGCGGAAAGTCGCGGAGCCTGGGATGTCTGTGTAAGCCAGGCGAGTGTAGCTTTGTCCAAGGCAACCATGTCTTTGAGCCTGCGGCGGGCTCGGGCACATTGTCGCTTTGAGACTGGTGAAACAGAACAGGGAATCAGCGATCTTCTTCACGTGCTACAAATTCACCCGAGCTCCTTGGAGCCCTATCTACAGATATCATCTACACTTTTCTATGCCTTGGGAGACACAGACCGCGGTATCGCCCAAATGCGCAAATGTCTGCATTCTGACCCCGATTCCAAACCGTGCAATCGCCTTTACAGAAGGGAAAGGCAGCTCGTAAAACAGTTGCAGAAACTGGAGGACGCTCTGAATGCGCGAAAACACAATAACGCCATCAATATACTGGTAGGAGTCGGTAGTGAAGGCGGTCTTCTTGATGACGTGCGGAAGGATGCTGCACAGGCGAAGGAGGAGGGTAATATCCACCCGAAAGCCCCGAGCAGCCTTTATGCCTCACTCGTCGAACGAACCTGCGACGTTTTCCGAGAGGTTTGTGGGACACCTAACCCCTGCTGAACATCACCCTTTTCGCGGTAAATGACTAAATCTCGCATCACTTCTAGGCGCAAATGCCCAAACGGGCTAGTTCCTACTGCTCTGAGGCTTTAACTTTCGATCCTAATTCTTTACCAGCGCTGCTCCTCGAGAGTCAGCAAGCTATTGACGAGGATCGATTTGATGATGCTATACGGTTGCTAAATCAAGCCAAGGAACATCATTCCAGTTCGAGGGAAGTTCAGACCCTGTTGCAGAAGGCCCAAGTTCTACAGAAACGCTCCAAGCAGAAAGACTACTACAAGGTCTTGGGTGTGGGCCGTGATGCGGACGAGAGGACCATCAAGCGTGCTTATCGGCAGCTTACGAAACAGCATCACCCTGATAAGGCCATTTCCCAGGGTGTTACCAAGGAGGAGGCTGAGAAGAAGATGGCCTCAATCAATGAAGCTTACGAGGTACTATCAGATCCTGAATTGCGATCCCGGTACGACAGCGGCGATGACCCCAATGACCCCGAGTCACAAAGGGGCCGGCCATTTCAGGGGAGTCCGTTTGGGCCAGGCGGACAATTTTTCTTCCAGCAGGGCGGCGGTCAGCAGTTCAAGTTTTCGGGTCAGGGCTTCAACTTTCCCGGCGGGTTTCCTTTCCGCTAATGTCGGGGTCCGAACTTCCAACTGCTGGAGGAATATACTGTACTTAAGTTATGCACCTTTTGTTTCTGTTCCAGTCTGTTTCGGGACTGGCAATCATTTTGGGCCATAGCCATGCCCTGGTCTTCTAATACAAGGCAATACTGTGTCTCAAGAAGTGTATTCATAAACATTCTGATGTCTTGCATTCGAGTAGACTGGACCTGGTTGATTTTGTTTCGATACGGATGGGCCTTGTGCTCTTCTCTACGTTCGTTTCATCCTTGCTCATCTTCCCGGGCGGTCGGTTAGGGGAACGTAGCTAACCTGGAACACCTTTTCTTTGTGGACGGAACCATCCTCTCTTTTGTCAACTACCCAGATATACTGTCCTCCCCCCAGCCCAAAGCTATCCTCATCATCCTCCGCATCGACGGGTATGAACATTCGCCCTGGTGCGCGGAGCTGCTCGATGAGTACGGGGTGAAGGTGATGCGCGGCCGCGCCAACATGGATGGCGTCGTACGGTGCGCCTTCTTTCCAGCCCAGGCGACCATCGGCAGTAATGAATTTCACCCTTCCAGAGTCAAGAAAGCTACTCCCCTCTTTTGATTTGCGCATGTTTGTCTGTGCCAGTTCCACCAACTCCGGAATGTGGTCTACACCTATAACCTGGCCATCGGCTTCGCTCGTGGACGAAGGACTCACGACGAGGTTTGCAAGCACGTGGGTGAGGTAACCCGAGCCAGATCCGATGTCTAGCACACGCGAGCCTGGCTTCAGATAGTCGATGAGGTATTCACAGGCATGTCCATGCATGTGTGGAGCAGATATGGTAGCTCCATGCCCGATGGGCTGCGGTGAATCGGAGTATGGCCTTGAGGGCGCATAATGGGCGCGATCAACCTTGCACTTTGGTTAGAAACGCTATTTCACCCAGAAAGCAGGAGTGTTGTCAGATCGTCCAGTGCCCTTAAAGAGGCAGGCATGTGGCTAGGCGTGGAAGAATGGGGCGGGGAGAAGGGGGTCAACCTTTCCCTCCGTTTGGGGTCCGGCGATTGTGTCAAGCAGGGGTAAGCACTGGCCGCGGTGTTTTGACTGTGTGTGAAGTTCAGGGATAGGAGCTACTACTCACGCCTAGCATGGCATTCTTCACTCTTTCATCTTTTATCAGACCCGTCTTGAACAGATTCGCGATGAGCTCGCTATTCGTGGAGCCGGAGCAATACCACGCCATTGATAGAGACCTTTGCGGGAGCTTCTTTAGTAATGAGGATACTCTTATGGGTGTCTTGTTTGGCATGTAGCGCGCAACTGATTTCTTTTACTATAGTCCTAGACAGCAGGCAGTGCCCGTCGCAGATGCCAATATCGGACCTGGCCTGTAGATGAGATCACTAGGCAAGCAAGTGTTAAGCTGCAGGTACGCTGCTTTTCACGGGAGCCGTTCACATGATGGTCGTAGGCCTTAGGTAGCTATGACGCCATGCTAAACCGCCTCCGGTCACGTGTATGTACCCGGGGTTGAACCCCTTCGGTGTCTGGGAAGAAGGGGCACGCCGAGGAGCTAATGTATTATCGGTTGCTTTGTACGGGATAGGCAGGCAGGTATGGTATATTGTATCATGCGGTAGAGTATTTAGAGGATGGGCCCTTATATGTGACGGTATTTGTTCACTGGTCGGTGTACCGCCGTTTCATGGTTCAGATGTATGTCTATACATATGATTATATATAAACTCGGGTATCGAGTACTACACCCATGCTCGGAGTCCATGTAATACATCTTGTACACCGATTACACGCGAAAATAAGTAAAATAAGTCTAGTCAAGATATCTGAATCCATAGCCTTTCAAGGAGTAGCAAGCTCAAATCACATAGACAAAATACTCTGTACCATCGGTCTCGACAAGCAAACAACCTAACCACGCAAGAGCCGGGTAACTTGTAGACACTAAGCACTAGCCGCACTGGCTTCATAACGATTAATAATCAAGCATATCAACCAGGTTTAACTAACTAAACCACAGTACTAACCCAATCAACCAGCCAACCAATAACTAGTTAGTTACTAGGAGTAACTGATTACTACTTAGTACTCCGCCAGTTAACCAACTGACCACTCAAAGTGACCTACTTAATTGACTGATCAACCAACAAGGGCCCGGGCCGGTAACCAGCTATCACATCCCCGAAAATTCACAGGACAAAGCATACTCGACTAGACCGGCCCATGGATTGTGACGGGATTTAGAAGCCCACAGTGCGATCAGACGACCAGCAGAATGGCTGGATGGCTAGTTGATTGCATCACCCCACCATGGAATCGCCCACAGCAGATCCGGATACACAGGCTGAGGTAGATCTCATGATACTGGATTACCTCCTGTGCATGGCCATCCACCAAGTCCTGGACTCCGGGAATGGTAAATTTGAAGATGACACCAGCTGGAGTCTCGATACGATCAACAGTATGGACATTCGATGCGCCCGATAGTACATAGGTACTGACGTTTAACCCAACAGCCATCAAGACTGCACTCTTACCATTGAACACCCTTCCCAAAGACATTCAGATAAAAACCCAGATACTAGAGCTCGCACAATTGTTCAGTGATGGCAATGGAAAAACAGAGCCAAGCAGAGAACTTGCTACTGAATTGTTGCAGGAAGACCAGCGCAGGAGTCCGTTTACACGATCTGGAAGAAGCAACCCCCAACCATACCAGCCACATGAAAGTGACAAACTACCCGCCCATGATACCCGGGTTGTCGCCTTTGATAGATCCTACAACGCGCTAGTCCGATTTGTCACCCTTTGCGGCACTGCGAGAGACAATTTACCAGATGGACACGCTGATATTGCTGCGAATTTAATAACCCAAGCTGCACTGAACGAGTACCACACTGCGGGTGTTAAGGCGCCAGGCAGGTACAGAGAATGCATTGAACGTGTCACTGCGTGCCTGCGCGAAGCCTTGGATCCGTATGCAGAGCAGGTAAACCTAGCGTACCTGAGCACCCTGTTACCATCCATCGACCTCGCATCAGCCGAGTCGGAAGGACCTGGGCGGAAGTCACCACGCGGAGATACTATTACCCGCTCAGTACTTTGTTTCCTGACCGACCTCATGAAGACACTAGACCCTCCAATACTCATTCAACTCGAGAGAGGAAAACTTGGAGGACTGAGCCGTGAAGAGACCCAGCAGTTGAAGGACAGGATAGGGCTTTGATGTTAGAGAACGTCTTGGCATGTACGTATATCGTAATTTGAGCCAAGTTGTTGGAATTCCACGACAACCATAGGCAGCAATGAAGCTTAATGAAGTTTGTATTGTAAGCTGATACGCTTGGTTACATCTCCGTATAGGACTGTTAATCTACAATTCGAGAGCGTAAGTGCAAAAATAAGAGGCAAAAGGGAATGGTTGGTATGTGTCCAAGACCTCCAAAACCCAACAGGCTAGTTCAATCAGCGTGAGAAGTCTAGCCCAGCAGCATCCGACGGGGGTCTTCGATGTATTCCTTGACCTGCGATAAGCTAGAGTTAGCACATAATCTGAAAAAGAAAAAGTCTAAGAAGAATTATTAACCTTAACCAAGAAAGTTACAGCCTCACGACCATCCAAGAGTCGGTGATCGTAAGTCAGGGCAAGATACATCATCTGTTCAAAGTATTAGCGACCACTACGGCATTTCCTCCCTTTCTATGTTTTCATGCAGAAGTGTGGGGACATACAGGGCGAATTTCAACTTTACCGTTCACAGCCACCGGCTTGTCCTTGATTGCGTGGAGTCCGAGAACAGCTTGAAAAAAAATTAGATGTACATCCAAGCGACACACCAAGATTCAGACCTACCTGTCTGTGGGAGGTTGATAATGGGAGTTCCCATCAGAGAGCCAAAAACCCCGCCCTAAGCGTACTGTTAATAACTAAGCGAACACCTGGTAGACAATAAGCAAGCACTCACATTGCTGATGGTGAAAGAGCCCCCGGCCATGTCCTCGATAGTCAACTTATTATCACGAGCCTAGCAGAAAGCACGTTAGCCAATTTTCGTTCAAGCCAGCTTCCAGATAATCTCCAACCTTCTTGCCAAGATCCGCGATGGCTTTCTCAATGCCAACGAGGTCCATGGTCTCCGCATTGCGGACCACTGGTGTCACGAGTCCTTTCTCAGTAGCAACGGCCACGCTGATATCCACGTAATCACGATAAACGATGGTGTCTCCACCATTGGGACCCTCGATGGAGGCATTAACAGCGGGAACGTCTTTCATGGCAAGAACACAGGCGCGAGAGAAGGCACTCATGAATCCGAGTTTGACACCAGTCTTCTTCAATACGTCGTCCTTGTACAGCTTGCGGAACTCCATGAGAGAGGACATATCAACTTCGTTGAATGTGGTGAGAGAAGCTGCCGTGTTCTGGGACTGCTTCAGACGTTCTGCGATTCTCAATCTCATCCTATTCATTTTAACCTATCGAAAAAGTAGGAAGATCCAATGTTAGTGGAGGAAAAAAGAAGGTTGATGCAGCCAATCGGCCGGGTACATACCCTCCTCTCTTCGCGACCCCCAACGCTGGGCTTGGCAGGTTCGGAGGCCTGAGGCTTTGTAGCTACCGGCTCTGTTTTCTTTGAGGGACTGGGCTCCGAAGGTGTGGCTTTCTCGGATGAAGACTGGGGTGCTTCGGGTGCCTTCGGTTTCTCAGGTTCGGAAGCCGTGGGCTTGTCAGCAGCAGCTGGCGCGGCCGGCTTTTCATTTGCGTCTTCCTTCTTGGTTTCAGGGGCACCTCCAAGCTCCAACTTGACAAGGTCCTGTCCAACTGTGACGGTGTCTTCCTCGCCCACGAGGAACTCTTTGATGGTACCGGATTCAGGGGCATTAACGGATACATCAATCTACACAAGTGAGTCGCTGATTTATACTTCACAGGGGCATATCCGTTGTAGCGGGAAGCGGCCATCGCCTGGTCTCAGCGCTTACCTTGTCAGTCTCAATGGTTGCGATCTCCTCGTCCCGTTCAACGTAGTCACCGATCTCTGCCGCCAATATTAGCTCAGTCCATTGATACGTCGAGCGCTGAGACCTCACGTTTGGAGAATTGCTTCAATGTGCCTTCGGTGATCGATTCCGCCATCTGTGGAACCTTGACAACAGTGTCCGCTGACCGGAAACAACAACAGGCATTAGTAAAGTAGCGTTTCGAGACAGTGGAAGGAGAATATTACCATAAGTTCGCACCTGAGCAGCCGCGAAGGGAGCGATACCGAAGCGAGACATTTTGGGTCTATGGCCACAGTTAGTCGTTGATTGCTATTCAACAAGCATGACTTGGTACCACTGACCCCAGAGCCGTAACCTGCTGAAGACCCGCGCTTGACTTGAGAGGACCATTGGCGCTTTTCTGGGAAGCAATGGACATCAAGCTTCTGGCGCGGCCGATGTGGAGGCTGCGGGAAACGCTGGCGTTTCGATGAAGAGCCCTCAGGTGTTGCCCAGAGAGGCGATGAAACGGTAATCGAGAAGCCATAATGACTGGCTTGGGTCCGTCTGGATAATCAGATTAAAAAGATTGTAGAATTGTAGCCGGGAGTTGTGGTAGCACAAAATAGGCCCCGTAAAGAGTGGACGTTGTTGTTGTTGTTAGGCTCTAGTCCTAGTCCTAAGGTATGGATATTTCCTGTCGGGAACTGTAGAGTGACGAAACTTATGTCAGTCGAGGGCACTGCAAGCTCAAGCCCGGGCCGAGACAACCGGAATTTCCCTCAACGAGCGCGGCATTCCCTGCGCCCGGCAAATGAACGGAGTATTATTATTACGCTACTGCGGGCGTCGAAAAGCACCAACTTGGTACTTTCGTGACCCGCATAGGATCATTAACGGCTAGGTAACTGAACGAGCTGTAAACTTCGTGCAAAAATCAATATAGACTACAACCAGACAGCCGTGATTCACAAACACGGCAGACCCGAGAGCAAAGTGTCTTAAAACAACTCAGGCCTACGGAACGGAACTGCTGCAGAATCAGGATGCCTCTCAACGCTGGCGCGTAGGTTGACCAAAGGAAGAGCGAATAGAAGATATCCTGACTTTGTTCTCCAGTTCACTTTATCGACGGTCCCTGAAACTGGCCCTTGATTGGGCCGTTCACCGCCATATCTGGAGAGGACAAGCTGTGTATATCCGCTCACTTTTCGAGGCCAACAAAGATGTTCGCGATCCCCGTCAGCAGAAGGTAAGTGTGGCTTTTCATTGCATTGAACAACTAGTGCTCATAGAACTGATGGTAAAACGAACAGGTACTGCTTCAAGAGACAGAAAAGCTCCTAGAGACATGGAAACACCCTGACCCTTACCGCGCACCTACGGCCCCGGGTGGTAAGTCTGACGAGAGTGTGCTTTATGAAACGGTATCTTGATCTGACATTTCTATAGGCAGCAAGTACGAGAGAAACATTCCCGCCCCTCAATTGCCCCGTGAGTGAACCAATAATGACCTACTGAATGCATCGAATATTGACGCGGCAATATCTGCTAGTTGCTTCGGACAGCTCGGCACACTGAGTATGACTGCAGCTCCTATGCGCAGTTATCTTGTATTCCTAGGTCCATAGATGAGAATAAATTGCGTACTACATCCATATATCCTGGGGGACCTTTAATTGCATAAATATTGGGCCACTTCTAGGTGAAAACAGCTCAAAGGACACCATTTGGTCTTCACTAGGCGAGCGCACTCCTTACACGAGTCTTGACTAGGATAGAAAATTAAATCCGTGAAAATGCTGTCGGTATCATTCCATGTCCGTAGACATAATGTACAACCATAAACTGTGGAAACTAGAAAAAAGAAAACGCAGAGCCATAAACGTTCCGACCAGAACCCCGTTATCACATCAATAAGAGAACCAAACCGCGCCGAATCAGAGAACCCAAATTAGAAAGAAATTGTTTACAGCTCCTGGCTTCCCGGGCCCTTTCCACTCTTGGGGGTCTTCTTGGGCAGAAGGTCTGTGTATGGTCAGCACCACATGCTGGATTTTCAGGTGGGGCTGGAACTTACTCTGGTGGATGTTGGGGAGGACACCACCCTGGGCAATGGTGACGTGACCCAGAAGCTTGTTCAGTTCCTCATCGTTGCGGATGGCGAGCTGAAGGTGACGAGGGATGATACGGGTCTTCTTGTTATCGCGAGCAGCGTTGCCAGCCAATTCAAGGATTTCGGCGGCGAGATACTCAAGGACGGCAGCGAGGTAAACGGGGGCACCTATTGTATGATGTTAGACCTATCCTTTGAAAGGCAGTTTTTTAAGATAAAATGAGTATCACTTACCGGCACCAACACGCTGGGCGTAGTTGCCCTTGCGGAGCAGACGGTGGACACGACCAACGGGGAAGGCGAGACCGGCCTTAGACGAGCGGCTGCGATTTCGTGTCAGTTTAATATCTCACAAAGAAAACGCGAGATGAGCGGGTGGCATACGATTGGGCGTTCTTGCTGCCGCTGGCCTTGCCTCCAGATTTGCCTCCAGTCATTTTGATAGGTGGAATATGAGTTTTTGTGAAGGTGTTAATTAAGAAGTCGTAGTTAACAAGTGACGATGGCGATAAGCGGGATACGGTGCTAAAGGGTTGACGGCCAACGCGAGGGAGCGGAGGACATATATAACAACGCGATCAGGGTGACGTTGGACTACTCGGGAGCCTTTCAGATCACCCTCTCGCTTAGCGGGGTCAGCCAATCACAAATGAGATCATGCTCCGGCGCACCCATAGCTTGGCAAAGAGTCTTTGGTATGATTCCGCGCGTGGTCGCCCCCAATACAGTTAAGCGTGGTAATTAAACATTCTAGTTTCGATACGGTTATATTAGCGTGATCTTAGTCAACTCCCCATAGTGGACGACGCGTTCTCCCTCATCTAATCATACAGATCATACACAAGTGTGACCGTATTGAAATTCTGCTTCTTTTGCGGACTCAGGATCAACTGAGTATTTGCGAGCTAGTATAAGTAGCGCGCCTCCCTCGTCACCGCGTCTCCCTCATTCTTATCCTCATCTTCACTCTATCCTCTGTCGACGCCAACGCAACCACCGTACCTTATACTCTGATCACAACTCTTCATCTTTCATACCTAATCTCAAATCTTTCAATATGCCTCCCAAAGCCGCTGAGAAGAAGCCCAGCACCGGTGGCAAGGCCCCGGCTGGCGGCAAGGCTCCCGCTGAGAAGAAGGAAGCCGGCAAGAAGACTGCTGCCGCTGCCTCCGGCGACAAGAAGAAGCGTGGAAAGACCAGGAAGGAGACCTACTCCTCTTACATCTACAAGGGTAAGTGGTTTTAAGGCATCTAGTTTTAGATGATAATTATTGACTTTGGTTCGTAGTCTTGAAGCAGGTCCACCCTGATACCGGTATCTCGACTCGCGCTATGTCCATCCTGAACTCTTTCGTCAATGGTATGTTGTAAAACGAACCGCAGTCTTTATTTCAGCAAATATCTAACGCGTTCTAGATATCTTTGAGCGTGTCGCGACCGAAGCCTCGAAACTCGCTGCTTACAACAAGAAGTCCACCATCTCTTCACGGGAGATCCAGACCTCGTAAGTGCTTTGCAGACCAAAATGGTAGTAAATAACTAATATCTCCTAGTGTGAGGCTCATCCTTCCCGGTGAATTGGCGAAGCACGCGGTGTCCGAAGGCACCAAGGCTGTCACGAAGTACTCGTCGTCTGCCAAATAAGCATTTTCCTTTCTTTGTTTTCTTTCTGCAGGATTGTTCTTTTGCTACCTCGTCATCTGTTACGGTTTTGAGGTGGTGGGTTACAGGGTGTTTGCGGGATTCTAATGTGTCATGGGATGGCTTTATTTCTTTTTTCCCCTTGGGCCAAATGTTTATGGTTGCTTTTTTTTTGTGACGTGAATGCGGTGTAACATAACTCGGATGTGGGGTTGGTTGCGCGGGTTTACCTTCCTCAACAGAATTCGAATATCAAATTGCCTAGTTGCATGTCTATAAGATTAGAACGCAGTGGTGCATCGTTGCTAGGCTGGGTACTAAGGTTGATCCATCTAAATGTATTGACAGCAAGAGCTATTCGATATCATCCAGCGCTTCGACCTGGTCAAGTGCTTCTGCTTCCTGATCGTGGTCAGGATTCATCTGCTTGAGTACATGGATGATCGGCCGCCCCTTGACGGCTTGTATGCGGTTTAACCAGTCGTCCCAATCTTCCTGGTCTCGGATGAGGAAGCCTATAAGCATGCTCGGATCCATGTCCCGCACGTGAATTCTTCTCAAGCGCCGTGTATGATAAGTATCAACCTCCTCTTTTGAGTATAGTTCGCCTCCTTGGCGATCTGGAAGCGCAGGGCGGGTATAATGTGGATCTAGATAGAATAGATGTGACCCTTGGGCTCCAACAAAGTAGTGTGACGCCGACGGGCGTCCCCTAGTGATGACGTCAGCTTTGATGAAGAGAAATAGCTCACGGGTGGGCAATATACCCTGCAATTCCGACTGATTGAGGGAGCTGCAATGTGGCTTTTAGGCCATCCCAATAGACTGGAGTGATATGGTCAATGCCGAGCCTTGTTCCCAGCAGTATCAGGGTAGGCTGAAAGACACCGGAAGAGTTTCGGGCGACATTCATGAACCTGTCCTGGTAAACTTCCGATGTATCATTAGAGACATAGACTTTAAGTGTAGGACTTCCACACTGTGACGAAAGTGCTCTGTTTCGTTGTTCAGTTTACTTCTTTATATTAGTTGCTAGATGCAATGCGGAACATACTCTATGCACTTGGCCGTTGCGGAGGGCCCGAACCATTCCCCTGGGAACTTCCCACACGATTCGGCGCCATGCTTGACGAACCGATGTACAGAGAAGGGGGCAGTTGGTGTGTCGGCGAAAAGAGACAGTAGCTGTGACTCTTCCTCGAACCTCGCTCCACGGCGCCAGTCTGGTCGGATGTTAGCAGTACATTCAGGTCACGCGTGTAAATGATAGTACCACGTCCTAGGACCAACGTAGATAGTGCATTTGCCAGCAGGCTCTGACCGGATCGTATCATACAGCCCCAGCCAGTATCGGATGTAAATCCTTGCGTATCTACTAATTGGCTTCTTAGGCGTACCCCCAGTGTCATTGATGCACTTTTGTCGTCTCCCTCGACTCTGGGTATCGGGGGAAAATTGGACCTATACGTCATCCAGATTCTTGATTCAAAATCCAACAGGAACGACTCGGGCCACGCATGTTCTGATGGTTTCCGATAGTTGGTCGTTCCCGTCGTGTTATCTCGGGCGCTGTTCTTGTCCGCTGGCACCGGTATCAGTATGATTTGGAACAACTGCGTCTTTTAACAAGACACGAGTGATTATGTTTTGCTTGGGCTTACGTGTCTCCCCCCTTGGGCTGACATCCTTCTTGGGGTGATACTCTATTCCTAGGCACCATATCGAGGAAGTAGGATCTTCATCATTCCTGGGCTCTGGGTCCCAGAGATACTGTACGATGCGTTTGCTGCACCGTCCTATGTCGACTGTGTTCATGTCTGCTATCGTTCCGATACTCTAGGTTGCGCTTCCCTGGTCGCACAGACAGAGACGGTAGGGGTTGGTGTTGCAGTACGTCACTAGACAGGTCTGCACTATATATTATCCTCGGCCCGTTGGAGACGGGAAACCTAGACGGCGGGGCTCTGAGGGAGAGACATCAATAGTGCAACGCACTCTCCAAAAGTAATATAATGACAGTTACCAGCGCGGCAGATCACAAGGTTGGTAGCGGCCAAAGAAGAACAGTTAACCACAAAAGGGAGCTTAGTGTGACCAGGAGGGGTCATACAGTATCTATGCATTTAGTTGTAGTCACGGGGCCAGCTAGGGCGGGAGTTGCTACTACAGCTGAAAAAGCTTAGAGAAGGCTATCTATCATAGGCCCTTACATATTCACACCAAAGACTCAGTAAAAATCGAAAAGGATAGTAACCCTGACCAGTCTTGACATCGTATGTGGGAAAGATACTAGGCCTTACTGTCTCACAAGTGAATCAAGGCCACCCAGACCCTCAATGATAAAGCCCGCCTGTGTACCCCACCGGGCACCTTCGCCGCCTGCCATCATTACATAAGTGAAGATATGAGATCGCAGATAACACTGCCAAGAGCGAGGGACTAGATTAAGCTTCGAAACAGTAAAGGTACCATCTTCAGTCACTTATCCTCATCAGGTTGACGAAACACCTTTCTGTCTCCCAACCCGACAAAAGGATTACAATCATATCCCAGAATAAGGCCAAAGGGAAAAGGCAGTAAGCCAAGCGGAAAGAAAAGGCCTGGAAGATGACACGATCCAAGGCAAAAGTTCGGAACAAGAAGCAGAAATCAGTGGCAGATGATCTTCTAGGTACTGTATTATAGTTGTCACTACTTCACGTTACAGTCACATTACTGACTCTTTGAAGACCTCGGCAAAAATCATTTGACAATGCAGCAAGAAGCGCGCAACACTGAAGGACGCAGCCTATGGCGGACTGGTTCCTCACTACGCCACCAAACAGTCCGTTTTGTGAGCGCTCAGGACATTGACCGGGAGAGTGAAACGCAACCCTCCCCAAGCACAATCGAGATAAGCGCACACGAAGAGAGTCTGGAAACACGGAAGACCCAGAATTGTGATCAAGCAACGGCTACGTCTCTGTCAGAACGCAAGCCGGATACCGAGGACTCGCCCCTCTGTGTTGAGTTACTTGACGAATTCGAATCCACAGCGATATCAGATTCAATGAAACATCTCTCCAAGAAGTCTCAAGACGATTCGAGTGAAGATGAGGTTGTGTTTCGTGGCAGGAGACACCAATATGGGGAAGGCAGATCACGCCCGTCGGATATCCGTACGCAGAAAGTTATTGCCGGTAGTCAGCAACCAAGAGCATCCGAGCACAGCAAATTGGATTTTCTTTCCTCAAATTCTGAGCCCAAATCATTGCCCGCTCCCAAGCCTCCACAGACAGAAACATGCCCACAAGAAATGGACGATAGCCCAAATTACTTCTCGCTTACCAGCGATAAGCGGCGGCGCAAAAAATGGAAAAGAGACGATGATGACATACTCGCCGACTACATAGATAATATTGACACCGAGTACTTGATACCGGGGATACTGGGCAACTCTCCGCACTCTGTTGAAGCTCAAGAGCCAGACAATGCCGACAAGGTGATATCAACGTCCGCTACGGGCCTGAACTCCGCAGCTGAGAAGAAACTGCAGCAAAGCGAGGCTTCCGCTCAACGCCATAACCCGACACTGAGCGATGAGCAAGAGTGCGGCGAAAATGAGGTTTCCGAGTGTAAGTGGAAATACTCAAATCTCTTGGTCGTCACGCCTGTGGGCGTTACTAACTGGGCAAAGGTCACTGCAATCATTTGGACGAAGAAATCAGTCAAGAGGTATCCGTTAACCGAATTTCTCATACGGATAGCGCCTCGACCTCTTCGTCAGACGGTTCGGACACAGAGGACATAGAAGAAGACAAATCTGAGGTAAGAGACCTAACCATTCCACTTCTGCTAGACATCCACCCCCCGAAAATTGAACCATCCCGAAATATCATTACTGAATTCAAGCAGGACCTGCACGCGGACGGTAACAGCTTCTTTGCGTCTGCGACGGCTTTTGCTGATGCATTGGAATTTGATCCCTACTATGGATTCGATATTATGGACTTCAACCGACCAAGTGTGAAAAAGAAGTCTAAAGGAAAGGGCCGGTCCTTGGACATTAGTCTATCAGACAGTGAACTTGAGTCCGAGTTGATAAATGCCTGGCAAAACGACAGGGCAAAGAAAAAGGCTAGAAAGCAAAAACGCGAAGAGCTGCGCTCCCAGGGCCTATTAGGCCGGGGCCGCCAAAACCCGTCCTTGAAAGACAAATATTCCAATGGAATAGGCACCGAGGACCTGAGAAGCGAAATTCGACATTTCCTCCTCTCACCAAGGAATAGGTACATATGTTCCCTCAGTGAATCAGACTGCTTCTGGTATATGATATCTGACGCTTTTTCTTTGCAGCTTGGCTTTGCCTCCCATGTCGAAGCAACACCGCAAACTGGTCCACGAGCTGGCCAATGTCTTGTCTATGAAATCGCAATCTCGAGGCAAGGGGTCTTCGAGGTTTCCCATCGTAAACAAGACCTCACGGACTCCTGCATATTCATCCAAAACAATATCTCAAATGGAACGTATATTATCAAATGGGCGTGGGCAACGCGGGCTCAAATCCCGCGACTCGAAGCCGAGCAAGCCTAGCAAGTCGCGCCGCGGGCGAACCGACGCAACTGTTTCCTACATGGATGGTGATGTCGTCGGAGGATCGGCACCTGAAATCGGTGCCGAGAATAAGGGCAGGGCTATGCTTGAGAAAATGGGATGGAGCATTGGCACTCCTCTTGGTTCTATGAATAACAAAGGTATTCTTCAACCTGTTGCACATATTGTGAAGAACTCGAGGGCTGGGTTAGGATAAGTAGCATGTGCGAGCGATAGTCAGAGCAACTTGGTACTCTCAGCTTCCTTTCCTCTCCATTTTTCTGTCTTCCTCAACCTACATGCTATGATTGGAGGTCAACTGGTTTGTTAGAGAAATACTTGTAAACATAGTATCCGATATAGTGGTATTGTATCTCTGATAATGAAATATGTATATGATATAAGGCCACGATTAGTGCCAGGTCTTGATATATAAGCTCTTGGAAGGCGCGAATCTCCAAGTTATCAAAGTAAAATTTCTAAACCCTTTTCTTTCTATGCCGAGTGACCCCTTTCACCTGTGCGTGATCAGACTCTTTTAGGTGTGAAAAAAGTTGGGTCCGTGAAGGAAAGGAAGCGCTGCATGTTGTACACTGCGTGCCTAGGGACTGTCCTTTTGCCTGTTCCGCTTTTTTTAAGCGCTTTTGTTTAGCCTTGCCCAGTTTCTGAACGGCTGGCTTGGAGGGGTCAAGTTCTAGATGCGTAAAATCTGAA
This sequence comes from Aspergillus piperis CBS 112811, assembly GCF_003184755.1. NCBI lineage: Eukaryota > Fungi > Ascomycota > Eurotiomycetes > Eurotiales > Aspergillaceae > Aspergillus > Aspergillus piperis. The sequence continues at coordinate 107,155 of NW_020291611.1, forward strand.
GACAGACTAGCAGCCGCATCTGTCGTATCCTGCGTTGAATCACTGGTCAGTTGGAGTCGACCCTCGACAACCTCTCTTGATGCATAGTCAATTTCACTTTCTGAGTTTTGGTCGATATATCCCCGTAGGCTTTCGTGAGATACGCGTTGACCCTGGCTCTCACCGGCATTGTTTGGTGCTGGTATGTCACCTTCATTATCATCAATGCCGAGTGTGTTGCCTGACGTGGATCTGCATGGTGTGCTGTCGGCATTCGATACACGCATAGCTTGATCATCCGGGACAAATGTCATAGCAGCCTGAGCTTCATACTCTGATGAATCTCCGGCTAGTCCCAGCTGCTTGTTTTCATTCCTCATTTCTTTTTGAAGCTGCTTAATAGCTCTGACGTGCTTTTTGCTTCGCTCGTGTGCCTCAAACTGATTCAAACTCTTGAAGTTTTTGCGGCACACAACACATTCGAAGACTTCCGGTTCTGTCTCAGTACTACTCACTGTCTCGTCATCTTCAAATTCCTCTGACTTTGCCCAGTCTTGCGTGATATGGTCTCGCAGCTTAGCCTGATTCGCTGCCCTTGATTTCGCAGCTTGGGAGGCGGCAGATTGTCGGAGGAATTCCTGGCGCTGTGACTCACTTTGGGTGCTTGTTTTGTATCGCGGGTCGCGCTTTTTGACGAAAGCTACGAGTGATCGAACAGCATCGTTGAATTCACGGATGCCTTCCTCCCTCAGGCGCTTATTTTCCTTCTCCATCAGTCTACGAACACGACGATCGGGAGCTTCTGAGTAACGATAGACATCTTTCCATGCAAACGACTTTTTTGTTGAGAAGCCGCCCCATGCAACGTAGAATGGGCGTACAACTCGTTCGAAATCATCCCCCCGGCACCCAAACGTCGGATAAGAAATGATTTCCACATTCTCCCCACGGCAAGCGATCTCTTCTTCCGCGGCAAGTCGTGAGAAAACCTCACGAAGACCACCGTAGAAGCCATCCGAGGAGTCTGAGAATTCCATCTGTGGACTGAACCTAGAGAAGATCCTATAGACATCGTCTGCAGTAGTCGTGCGCGAACTATGTGGACTGCCAGAGTTGCCAGAACTACCCTGGCTTCCTAGCAAGACATCTCGATGAGTATCGTACCACGAACGCTCCTGAGGGTCTGAAAGCACCTCGTAAGCAGACTGGACCTCTGCGAAAAGCTTTGTAGCAGATTCCACATTTCCATAGTTTCGGTCCGGGTGCAACTCAAGGGCTTTTCTTCTGTACGCCTTTTTGATTCTAAAGGGATTAAGGGGTGTTAGTGGCTTCAGGATACCTTCGCTGCTCATCCCACCAAGTCTCTCCTTCGAAACCCGCCTTCAATTCTCCTTCCCCATTCTGCGTGCTCTCTTCACAAATAACAATTCATGCGCAAGATTTAGAAAAACCGACAGGCAAGGCAAGCTTACTCCTCTGCAGATGCGTCCCAATTCACCTGTAAAAGTTCGTAATAATCAAGTTTCTTATCAGGTGATCCAGCCGAAGAGCTGGCGTTCTCTTCGCTTGTCGAAGACTGAAATTGCCCCATGAGTCTGACTAAAAAGTCTTCTTCCGTGGTGAGGAGGTGAAGAATGGATTTGGCGCAGGAGTGTCAAGATTGTTTATAAAAGATGGGGCACAGAGCACTGGTACGGCAGAACTCCCCGCTCAGGATCGAGCTCGCTTGGCTCCGATTTGCACCCACCCAGATGGACACAGATGAGCGGCACAAACTTGTGATAGTCTAAGGGCAGCCTTTCTTTCGTCTCAATTGTCGTCGTCTATTGCTGTGTCACATGTACCGGAATGGTTCCGTCTCTGGACTATTTCCCCGAAGAGTTACTACATCATATTCTTTGCTACTGCCCACCCCGTTCCGCTGCCGCATTAGAACAGACAGCTCGCCGATTTCGCGGGGTAACAGCAAAGCCTTTCTTATGGCGATATTATTGTCTGAGCCGTTTTAAGCACTGGGCCCGGCAACATGAGTTACCAGCAAAGCTTGCAAGCCCTATCCCTGCGGTAGATTGGAAATCGCTTTACATACTAAAGCATTTAAGATACCGCGAGACCTGTCGTCTTCTGGACAGCATCCTTGCAAATCAAACGGGAAGAATCGAGAAGATTCGAAAAATTATAGGGCTTGGTTATGATGCCAAAGATGCCCTTCTACATAATCTTGAGATTCAATCCAGTGTAGAAGATTACTTGGCAAGGAGGTTTGTTCTGTCTATCCATGAGACGGCATCTCGTTTTAACTATATTTCTTTGAAATAAGATATTATGCCGAGGCGCTCCTCACTTGCCTTCATCGAGGTCTCGCTGTACAAGAATGGGCTAAACTGAGAAATGGCGAGGAGGTGTCTCTATACAGGGCATTAGGTGCATTCGACCTTTTTAGACCCGAGAGCGATTTTGGCAGTGTGGAAGAGGTAAGTGACTCCAGGGCCTGAAGGGACGTTGCTATCTAATACAATTTTAGATCAGCGATAGACTGGACTCGATTGCCTCGCTACTTCCTATCAGCTGTCCAGACATCCACCAGCTCACGTCTCGTAATAAAGCCAGGGCAGTTGCGAAGTTCCTGAGGGCAAATAGTCTCACCGGAATTGGTGAAGAAAAAGAGTACCATTGCTTGGAGCACAACTTTCTTGGTATTGCTTTGAATGACCCTCGGCACAATTCACTTCCTCTGATTTCGGCAACTATTTATTGCTACGTTGCTGAACGGTTCGGCCTGAACGCCCGGCCATGCGGCTTCCCTTTCCATGTCCATGTGATTATCCTGCCGCCCATCGGCTATGATATGGACGATAATGTAATTGAAGACGGGACACGCGGCAGCCCAATTTACATGGATCCGTTCCGCTCAGAGAAGGAAACGCCAATCACGGATCTAGAGTATCAACTAAACTTCTTAGGTGTCACTGCGGTCGAGCGAGCGAACTTCTTGGCCGAATCCCACCCTTCAGAAGTCGTCCTTCGGTGCAGCAAAAACATTCTGAACTCGGTCCAACGTATGTCTCAGTTTCCAGATATGCGCCTAACACCAGTGGATGTCGTCTGTGCGAAGTATGCTGCAATTTGGTCCTCTTTGTTGCTTTCGGATCTTGCTCGGCCTACTGATGTCAGACATAATCTGCTATGGCTAATGGAGCTTTTTGCTACGGAGTTCCCATCCGACATCCACTTGATTGAACAGTACGTGGCGCCTCTGCTTCATGGAACGCCCGAGTATGAGCATATTCTGGAAAGTCTCCATGTGATGCGAGCGGCGGACGAAATACCTAAACAGGTAAAGAGGCGCTCTTCTCAGCGGAGGGAAGTAAAATATCGCGTTGGGCAGGTATTTAGACATCGCCGGTATGATTACCGAGCCATCATAACAGGTTGGGACACGGAGTGCGGCGCGGGTGAGCAATGGATGAGAAGGATGGGAATAGATCGCTTGCAAGGTGGTAGGCACCAGAGCTTCTATCATGTGCTGTAAGCTCCTTTACAAGTATCGATCTTATATATAGGGTAAAGCTAACTCCTGCTCCCAAGAGTTGAGGATAAAAGTGTTCGTTATGTGGCCGAGGAGAATATTGAGCTAATGAGTCCCGAGGTCTCAGAATTGCCCTCAACACTCGTGGCAGTAGCGGGAAAGCATTTCAAAAGATGGGATTGGGAAACGAGGACATTTGTCAGTAATATCAGGGATGAATATCCTGAAGACTGATAAAATATGAGCTTTATGGTTTTACTTACTCCCCCTGGCCATATTTCTTGAAATTCTATGCAACCCGCAGGTGGAAGCGCTGGGATCCTAATTATTTAAAGCCATACGAATACTGTTGAATTCCTAATACTAAATACTATAGATCATCTATAAATCCTAAGATTCAGTATTAAAGCTGTCCAAAGTGTTTGTTCACTAGTGTTGTTTCTAGTAATTTTTTAGTTTTAGTAATCATAGAATAATATTGCTTGGTAATATATTCCTGATTTTGTATTAGGTCTTGAGAGTTTACAATATTTTTTTATTCATGATTATCATAAGGATGAATAATGCAAATCATAATCACGCGGCCTGTACAATCGCGTGGCCCATCAACTAATGCTATATAAAAGCTGTTTTTTTAATCTCTAATATCTCAACTATTATATAATCATATGACTTTATCTTTAAGATGTAGTATAATAATTAAAATTTTTCTAAATATTTTTTTTTAGATTTTAATAACTATATATATTATATAATAGCTAGTAATATAAAATACCTGTAATTTCCTTATAATTTATAAATATTTCTAAATTTAAAAATAAATCAATTATCCAAAAATATTTGAATACTTCTAATATATTTGTTTTTGTGATAGGATCTACTTGTCAGGGTAGAAAGCCTGTCGACTAGGTAAGGAATCAGCCACTAAACGCAGTAGATTGGTCTAATAACGACAAAGATAGCCTATATCCACGAAATAGACTGATCCTTGAGGGATCAGTAGCTCATTACAAAGAAATCGGCACCTTATAGATGTCGGGGAGGTGTAGAACCTCTATCGATGACCTCACGACTCCCATAGCCATTGTAATACGTCATTCCGATGCCCAAGGCCCCGATAGCCAGGTTATTCTATCACAGTTTTATTATTATTAATCTATATTTATCATTCTAGACTTATATAAAGTGTAGTTATTGAGATATTATAATTATTATAAAAGATAAATTCTGTATAGCTTTATGATATAGGCCGCGTGATTGTGTGGGCTGCGTGATTATGGTTTATATAATGATGAGATAATGTGAATAATATGTTTTTATTATAAATATATATATGAAGACTATACTTCTGTAAAATGTGGAAGCTGTTCAACAGTCATATTTAGTGCTTTGTAACAAGAATTATATAAGAAAGAAAAAGAAGAAGCTCAGAGAAAATTATTTAATTCTATAAAGATAAATAAATAATATAATATAAGTAAATAAGATAAATAAAATAAGAGTTATATAATTTTAAGATATTATTTATTATCATATTAGTTTTTAGTTTAAGTCTGGCTGCTCTCAGCTAGTAGTAGATTATTTTTTATAATTTAATATAAATTTATTAGTTTTTACAGTTATTAGCTATTACAGGAAATACTTAAAAAATCTAAAATAAATAAAATACTTTATATAATAATGTGTTAGAATAACCCAGCTATCGGGGCCTTAGGCATCAGGATGACATATTATAGTGGTTATAGGAGTTATAAGATCATTAATAATAATTTTATACTTTATTAATATCTAAAATACTGATTTCTTTATAGAAGACTACTGACTGCTTAAAAATTAATTTATTTTATAGATATAAGCTATCTTTATTATTATTAAATAGATTTATTATATTAAATAACTAATTTTTTATCTAGTTAACAGTCTTTTTACTCCGATAAATAAATTTTATTATATTCTAATTCTTTTACTTTAATTATCTAAGAAAGATGTTATTTGTAAAAATAATAAAAAAAGATATTTAGTAATTATATTAATTTAGAAATAATACTAATTATTATTCTCACTTGTTATGGGACAGGTCCCTACTGGAGGACTCAGCTACCCAGCCTCGTTGCTGCATGCTGACTAACCATGATATATAAAACTTTAGAAACTCTGAGACTCTATTTTAAATAGCAGTTATTTCTTCTTATCTAACAGGTAATGTACTCTTTAAATTAAAAGATAATTCTTAATATTAAGAATATTTTTAAATAGTTTATAAAATAGAGTCAGACCGTGCAGTTAATGAAATATATTAAAATAAAATAAAATAAAAGAATAATAAATAATATAATATAATTATAATTTTTTACTGACGTCATAAGCAGGTTGGAAGAAATTAAATAATAAATAATAAAATAATAAAGTTAATATTGATAAATTTAATAGAATAAGTATGAATAGCTGAATTAATGTATTATTAAATTATAAAATATTATTATTTTCTTCTTCTAATATATAATTTTATAATTAAAATTTATATATCCGGAAATCAAACCTTTTAACAAATAGAACAAGAAAAAATATTCTAAATTTAAAATATATTTGGAATTTAAATTTTTTATAAATTTAATTATATATCTTGATAATATATTTCAGATAATTTATATATTTAAATAATCAGAGAAAAGTACAGAGAGAAGAATTCTATTATAATATTAAAATATAAATAATATAATTATTTATAAAAAATAATAAAAGACTAAATAAAGTCTATAAAAATAAAAACTAAAAATAAAAATTTTAAAGAAATTATACTCTCTCCAGTAAGATAATAAAAATTTTAAAAGATTTTTTAAAAAATTTTATTTTTTTAACTTAAGTAATATAATATAAAAAAATATTTTTAAGATTATAATATTAAAAAGCTTAATTGAGTATACTTCATTATGAGTTATTATTAGTCTAGAAAAGAGTTTTTTATAAAGAATATTATAATTAATTTTAATAATATAATATATATAATATTTGAAAAAAATTAAAACTGCTAGTAGTATATACAGGTTTAAAATTTTTATAAAATTTTAATAAGTAATATAAGAAATACTATAAACTAGAAATATACTATTTCAGTAATAAATAATAGAAAATGAAAATATATAATTTAATTTAAAAAATTAAATTAACATAATTTTTATTATGCAAAGTAAGTCTTGATTAAAAAATTATAATAAAAACATAGATTTTTATCTTTATTAAAAAAAATAAATATTTAATTAAAAATTATTATTAAAAACCAGTACTCTCACTCCCAGTCTAAGTAGTTTTAATAAATTATAAAAAAAAATTTTTTTATGAAATCATAGACAGAAATATTTAAATAAAAAATCTTATTTTTAATAGAAAACTTTTAAAAAAAGTATATGAATTCTAAGTTTCTACTTTGAAAAATTATTATTAATTAAGTAGCTAATACCTATGTTATAATTAATATAAAATACTTTATTTATAAATATTATTAATTTAAAATATATAAAAAAGAATAAGCTGGACCTGATCTTAATTATTTTAATTTTAATATTTAAAATTAAAAAAATTATTAATTATCTTATTTAAATATGTTTAAATATTAGGATCCACACTGAATCCAGGTTATATATATATATATATTTAATTATAATCTGAATATAATATTATCTTAAGTTTTTTCTAGCTAGAATATTATAATAAAAAAATTAACTTAAACTAAAACTAAATCTATCTTCAAATAATCTAGATTTAAATTTAAATAATATAAATATTATAGTCTGAATATACCCCGATCTAGATATTAATTATAATCTTTTAAATATAAATTAAGAAAAAATATTATAATTAAAAATAGAGATATTTATTATATCTCTAAAAAATATAAAAAAAATCTTATATATTAAACTTAAATTAAATTTAAAAAATAGATTACTAGAATAATATTAGTAGTTCTTAAAATTATATAAATTAAAGAATATAAGGATCTTATTTCTATATTATAAACCAGATATTAATTATTTAATTGAATTAAAAAAGATTAAAAACTTTTTAATCTCTATAAGAACTGCTATAAAATATATTCAAAAAATCTTATAATATTATAAAAAAATTATTAAATTATCAAATAAAAAATTTATTTAAATAAATAATTTATTAATTATAATTCTAGTTCTCCTTATCTAGAAACTAGAAGAAGACTTTTATTTCTATATTAATTATTATAAATTAAATATTATTATTAAAAAAATTAATATCTGCTACCTTTAATTTATAAAATATTAAATTAAATTAAAAAAGTTAAATAATTTATGAAGCTTAATATATCTACAGTCTTTTATAAAATATATATTATTAAAGAATAAGAATAAATAACTGCCTTTTATATTTAATATAAATTTTATAAATAAATAGTTATATTATTTAAACTTATAAATATTTCTAATATTTTTTAAAAGTATATTGACTAAATCTTAAAAGAATACTTAAATAAATTCTATTTTATTTATTTTAATAATATATTTATTTTTTTAACTGGAATTCTTTAATAATATTAAAAATATATCTAAAAAATCCTGATTAAATTATAAAAACTAAGATTATATTTTAATATTTATAAATATAAATTTAAATAGAAAGAGATTAAATATCTTAAATTTATTATTAAAATAAAATAAAAAGTAAGTATAAATCCTGAAAAATCTATATAATTTAAAAGTAAAAATTATTTATAATAATAAAGAGAATATACAAATTTATTAAATTTATTAATTTTTATTATTAATTTATATTAAACTTCTCAGGATTATTTAATTTTTTTTAAAATTTATTAAGAAAGACATTGTTACAGACCCCTGCTAGTTAACCTGCTAGTAAGGCGGACTCGTTAGGCAGAAAGCGCCGATAAAGGCAGTACTCGAGCAAACAGAAACTCTTATCAAGGAGAATTCCGGATTGCTCCTACGACGCCCAGGACGGCCTCACGTCACGTGATCACCTACCATCGGATCTACCATCGAGGGTATACTCAGGGTATACTGGAATCTCGAAGCCATGATTGGGTCGACCACCAATCTACCTTAGATGGTATACGATATGGTATACGGAGGATAGGATATATAAAGGATACTCATTCATGTACTTAGTTAGTTCTGTTCTTCGTGCTTAATCCACATTGTCTTTAAGTAACCTACCTTTGGGAGCTTAGCAATACAACACTTGTCTGCACTCACTTACAGATAGATACACGGCATTATCTGGCCTTACTTCTCTTCTCTTGTTCAAGACCAGTTGCCTTAGATAGACTATCAGTCTGATACCACCTTGATCCAGTTCAACGGTACGTATACCAGTGAAGCTAAGCTAACAGGAACAGGGAAGCGATCCTAGGGTTTGACATCCACAAAGTATTATATATATATAATTTTAAAAGATTATAGGAATGTTAATTAGCCTGAATAGTATAATAATATATTTAAAATAATTATATTAAATATAAAATACTATCTTTTATTTATTAATTTTTAATATAAATTTAATAATAAATATTCTTAATATTAATTTTTAAAAAATATTTACTATCTGAGACCCTGTCAAGAATTTCTAAAGTAAAAAATAAAAAATAATAATTTTTTATTAAAATTTTGTTAAGGTCTCTGTAATTTATATAAAAATATAAATTATTTTTTTTTTAATATAAAAAAAATAAGAGTTCCTGCAGGACTCTTAAAAAATTAAATTTAATTTAATTTTAAATTTTTTTTAATATATTCTTATAAAATCTTGAGTTCAGCTTCTGATAAAAAGTATATAAATTTATAAAAAAATATTTTATTAAATTTAATATTAATAATATAATCTGCAGGACTATAAGAAAAAAGTTATTAAAAAAATTTATAAAAAATATATTACAGAATTCCTGAAGTTTAATTAAAATTATTTTTAAATTTGAAAATAAATTATAAGATCTTTCTTCTGGAAACTAAATATTTTTAAAAAATTTAATAATAATATATATTTTTATAGAGTTTCAGATCACTTTATTAAATTGAATAGTAGAAAGAAAAGAGATAAATAATATATTAAATTATTATTATTAATTCTATACTAATAAATTAATATAGAGATTTTAAAATATAATTATTAATAATAAGATTAGACTGCCATACAGGTAAAAATCTTAATTAATTTTTATATAATATTATTTAAAGATACAGATGCTTCCTTATAAATTAGTAATAATAATAAAAAATTTTTATATTTTATAAATAAAAATAGTAACTTAGTTAATAGCTTTAATTTCAAATATAATAATTAAAATATATTAGAAATTATAAATCTTAATAAATTAATAATAAATAATATTTATTTTTATATAACTATTTAGATCCACAAAGATTTCAAGACTGTTTTAAATATAAATAAAAGTATAGAAATAATAAGTAATTCTTATTTTAAATAAAAAAATTAAAATTATAGAATTTATTTTAACTCTTTTATTTTTTTCTTAGAATTTAATAGAAATTAGTAGATCTTGACAGATTAAAATTTTTTATTTTTAATGAAATATTAATTTATAAGATATTGGATACTATTATATATAAAGTATTATAATTAATTATTATTTTTTCTAATAAAATCTTTCTTGTAATTCAATATATCTTCTTTAATTAATTAATTAAAGTAACTTTAGAAGCACTTGTACAGTTTATAATTATTAAATTAATTATCATTTTACTTATATTTCTTTTTATTACTTTATAATTTATAATAATAAATAATAATAATTATTATCTTATCCTGTTTCTCTGGTAGATAGAAAATATATTTTTATATATAATAATTAAAATCAGATAATAATTTAATAAAATAAAATAAAGCTTTTTCTTTTTCAGCTTAACAAAGGAAATATTATGTTAAAATATTAAAATATATATATATCTCTTTTAAATCTTGACTGTATTACTGGTAAATCTATTTAAATTAAATTGATAATATTTAATTAAAAAATAATAATATTTTAAATCGAAGTAAGGATTTAATCCTCAATAAGAGTTTCCGATTGCTCGAGCGCTGCCTTTATCGGCGCTTTCTGCCTAACGAGTCCGCCTTACTAGCAGGTCAACTAGCAGGGGTCCGTAACATCTGAATATGATTATATGAATAGCTTCTACAAATACAGATAACTGAAGCTGAAGTAAGTAGTATACTTATTATTAATAAAAAATAAATAGAATAGTGAATTATTTATATAAATAGTTTATGATAAAAGTAATATAATATAAGACATAAATTCTTATAACCCTTGTAATAATCTAATTATGAGAAATATATATACTAATAATAGTTTTATCATGAGCTTGGCTAGTGTTTATTATATGATTTATAGATTATTTATAAATACTTACTATTCATAGATAGAGAAGGGAATAATTAATAATCATATTTTTTAAAAAATAAAATCTATATTTTATATTTGTGAATAAGATATATACTTTATATTATTTTATTATATTTATTTCTATAATCTTGTTACTTAAGTATTATAAAAAATTCAGCAAATTATATCTATATAAAATTTCAGAAATTGAACTTGTTAAAGGCTTTTTAAATTCTTTGATTTATTAATTTATAAAACTAATATTAGAATAATGATAGAAGAATCTAGAAAAATATAAATCTTTCTGAATAGTCTTTATAAATAGTTTAATTTACTTAAATAGATCGCGAACTTGAAGTTAAAACTAGAAATTATTATAAAATTAAAAAGAATCTATAGAAATCTAAATGACTTTAAAGATTTTTATATATTTTAAATATTTTAATATCTATATTTACTCTCTGTAAAATAGTAAATACTATACTATTTATAATTATATTATTTATTAATCATTTATTGCTTAGTAAAAGCTAATTATAAAGATAAATAACTAGAATACAGATATTGTTAAGATTTATAAAAAAGAATGTTTTTATTAATATTTTTTATCAAAGTTACAGAAACTGATAATATACTGTTTTAGTAATAATAATATTATCTTTTATAAAATCTTAAGTTCAGTCTTTGATAAAGAATATATAAAATTATAAAAAGGTTTTAATATCAATGACATGGTCCGTAAAACTGTAGAAAATTATTAGAAAACTTTTGATAAAAAATATATCTTAGAATTCTTAGAAATTAATTAGGATTATTTCTGGATTTGAAAATAAATTAAATTTCTTTTTTATCAGTAGCCAAATATCTTCAGAAAGCTTGATCAAATATATATTTTTATTATTTTAAATTACTTTAACAAATTATATATTATTTTTTATTATTAAACTCAGACAAATAAATTAATAATTTAATATAGAGATCGTGGAGTATAATTGTGAATAATAAATATAATTATTTCTAAATAAATATTATTTCTATTAATAAAATTTAGAAATATTTTTATAAATACTAGTTCCTATCCCACAATCTTTATAAGTATTATAAAAAATAGATTTACGTTTACTCTTATATTTATTAATATTTTTATCTTATAGAGTATATTAGGATCTTCTTTTATAAATAGTTTTTTAAATATTTATAAACTATAATATATTATAAATAATAGTTTTCTTAATAATCCCTGCTCTATGTAAGTAACTAATTATTTTTTTATAATTAATTTTCTTTTATATATACAGTATTTTACTATAAAATAATTTTATTTATTATATTTAAAGTAGATTATAGTCCTGGGAGCTGTTATAAGTTTAATTACTAATATTTATAAAATAATATTTTAATTTTTTTTATAAATAATAATTCCACGGCTTCTTTTCTTATAAGATATATTTATAAAATTATTTTATTTTATCTGTAAAAAATAATAATTTTTTTTATAAATAATTAAATTTCTTCTCCTGCCAGCTAAGATTTAATTATATTCTTTATAAAAATATAATTAAATCCTGCTTATTCACAGGAAATTTTAATTATTTATAAATCTTATATTTTATAATTATAAAGAATAATCTAAAGAATAAATAAAATTATATTATATGTAGTTTCTAGATCTTATAATTAAATTTTATTTTTATTTTCTTTTATTATTAAAGATATATAAAGTTTTTTTATAAAATATAATTTTAAAGATTTATAACCAAGTTTTTTATTTTCTATTATTAGAATTTTTCAATTAAATTTTTAAAAATTTATAGAGGTTCTTCTATCTGTAATTATAATAAATATTTATAATTTCTTTTTCTAGGGATTACTAAGAGTTTAGTCTAGATATATTATTATAATATATATTTTTTATTTTTTATTTTAATTATATATTTCCGTGGTTAACTTCTACTGAGTAATAAATAATTAATAAATAATATAATTATAAATATTATAATATTTATTATCTTATAGAGAGTAAATATAGATATCAGAATATTTAAAATTTATAATAAAATTTTTTAAGTTATTTAAGTTCTTGCGGGTTCTTTTAAATCTTATAATAATTTCTAGCTTTAATTCCAGGTTTATAATCTGTTCAAGGTTCAAGTAGATTAAATTATTTATAAAAATTATTTAAGAAGATTTATACTTTCATAAATTCTTTTATAATTACTTTTATATTAATCTTATAGACTAGTAAATCAGAGAATTCAAGAAACTTCTCACAGGTAAAATTTCTAGTATTTTATATAAATATAATTTAATAAACTATCTTACAGGGTTTTAAATAACAAGGTTATAAGAATAAATATATTAAGATAATATAAAAAATATATTTTATTTATAAAGATTGAACATAGAATTTTATTTTTTAAAAATATTATTATTAATTATTTTATTCTTTATTTATAAATGATAAGTATTTACAGGCAGCCCGTAGGCCATGTAATAATATTAATTAAATCTTACAGTGGAATTGTTATCAGTATAGTTATTCTTCATAATAGTCTATTTACAAGGGTTATAAGGATTTAAGTCCTTACAAATATTATAAATTTTAGTAGGTATATTTAAATAAATAAAATAAATATTTAGTACTTTCATAACTCAATATTTAGTATTCTTTTAATCCAGTTTTTTATTTAATTATTTAATATTAATATTCTTTAAGTTTAGCTAGATTATATTTGTAATTTAATATATGAAAACTGGTATCTATAGTTTATTTTTTATTTTTTACTAAATATATATTAATAGTATTTTTATTTAATTATTAGTTTTCTTAATAATACAGGTAATATATTTCTTAATTTATATTAAATTCTAGAAAGTCTTATTATATAAAATAAACTAATCTTTAAGAAAATTAGAAAAAAGTAATTTATATTTATAGCTCAGAAAAATAAAAATATATTAATTAATATTAGAATCTAAATATTAATAGCTAATTCAGCTAATAAAAGAAATTAGTTTTAATCATTTTAATTATCTTAAATATAGATCTGTAGGTAGATTTTTATAATATTATTTATTCATTTAATAATTTTATTTATCTGGAAATAATATATAATTAAAATTGTTATTTAATATTTATTAATATATATAATTATTTCTAAATTTTATTTATAAACTGTATTTTATAATCAGAGATAATTATTTATAAAATATTATATTATCATATATAGCTGTCCAGGATTATTTATATTAAATTTATAATTATTATTTTTTATAGCTGCTAGTACCACACTTTTTATTAATTAATTAATAATAATTAGAATATTAATATAATTTCTATTTTCTAGAAATCCAGTAATAAAATTTATCTCAATATCTTATTATAAATATTTAAAAACTAAAAATGATTTTAATAATATTATTTTTTTACACCAGGCTTTGACCCTCCTGTAAATATTATAATTTTATATAAATTTTTATATATTTTATATTATAATAAATTAAAAATATTTTTAATTTATTATTAAATATATCTGCTTATATTCCAGGTATTTAATTAATAAAAAAATATAAATTTCTTATATCAGTCTAATCTATAGAGACTTATAATTAGAAATTTATTTCTATTTTTTAAAGATTAAAATTTCTTAGAAATCTATAATATAATTTAAAAAAAAATTTTTAAATTTTAAATTAAACAGGATTCTTTATACTTTTTTCTTAATTATTTGTTTGATTTCTTAATATTAGTTATCTTGCTTTTTAAATTTTTTTATAATAATATAATATTAACGAATATAAATATTAATTTAAAAGATTTAATTTAAATAACTCTATAATATTTATCTAATTAAAAAAACTAGAAAATTTATATTATAATTTATTTATTATAATAGTTAAACATGTCCTGATCTTTTTAGAAAAAATATTAATCTAATTATTTTATATATTTTTTAATAAATAAAGAAGAAATTAAACTTATTAAAAAAATTTTTATTAGATATATTTTTAGATAATTTTCTTAATATATAAAAGTATTTTAAATTCTTATAATTTATAATTACTTTAAACTTAAGAATAAAATATAATTTAATATTTTAAATTTTTATATATCTAAAAACAGCTAGCAGCTTTTTATTATAGATTTTATAATTATATTTTACAGATATTAATTACTTTAGAAATAGATATAGAAATATAATTTTTTTAGAACAGGTATCTTTTTTAAATTATAATTTAAAAAATTTATTTCTAGTATTATTTATTTATTGAAATTAAAAAAGACTAGTCCTAGTTCTGTATAAAATATTTTTTTAAATATAAAAATTCTTTTTAATATTTTAAATTTATTAGAACTGTATGTCTGTCAAACCCTAGGATCGCTTCCCTGTTCCTGTTAGCTTAGCTTCACTGGTGTACATACCGTCGAACTAGATTAAGGCAGTATCAGGCTGATAGTCTACTCTAGAATAACTGGTCTTTAACAAGAGAAGAGAAGTAAGGCCAGATAGTACCGCGCAGCTATCCGTAAGTGAGTGCAGATGAGTGTTGTATTGCTAAGTTTCTAAAAATAAGTTACTTAAAGATAATATGGATTAAGCACGAAGAACAGGACTAACTAAGTGCATGAATAAGTATCCTTATATATCCTATTCTCTGTATACCAAGTGGTATACCTTCCTATATACTGTATACTATATACCATATACCCGTCTGTGTACCATCCTATATATCCATAGTTATGTGACGTGTGGCTGTTCCGAGCGTTGTGAGAGCAACCCAGAATTCTCCTTAAATTAAAACTATAATTTCTTAAAAAATTATCTTGATTCTAGATTTTTATTATTAATAAAATAATATTATCTTTGTTTATATAGCAGATTTATATAATTAATAATAGTAAGGATCTTATATTTCTCTAATAAATATTTTTTAAAAGTTTTTTAAAATATATATTCCAGATCAGTAATCTATTCTTAATACTTTTAAAGATTAAAATTTAAAAAATATTTTTAAATTTAATCTCTCTCTTATCTCTTTCTAATTTAGAAAAGAATTAATAGTACTTAAAGAATATTTTACTTGGAGAATTATTTCTCTGAAAATAAACTATTCTTTTTTATAAATTAATAATCTATTTTAATTAACAGATATAATTCTCTGATTATTAGATTTCCTCAATAGTAAGGACTGTATTTGATAATAATTTAAAATTAATATAATTATTAAATATTTTTTTTCTTTATTATTTTTAAGAGATGGCATCTTCCTTAAGTAGTTAAAATATAAAAAATTAAAATATAATAGAATCTACTTGTCCTAATAGAAAGTCTGTTAATTAGATAAGAAATTAACTATGAAATATAGCAGATTAGTCTAATAATAATAAAAATAGTCTATATTCATAAAATAGACTGATTCTTAAGAGATCAGTAGCTTATTATAAAGGGATCAGTATCTTATAGGTGTCGGGAAGGTATAAAACCTCTATTAATAATCTTATAACTCTTATAATTACTATGATATGTCATTCCGATGCCCAAGGCCCTGATAGCTAGGTTATTCTATCACAATTAGAAACTTTAATTAATTTACAGAATTTAGTATAATTTATGTTAAAAATTAATTATAAATATTTTTTTACATTAAAGATAATAATAATAAAATATCTTATTTGAATATAAATTTAATGAATAAACAAAGAAATTATTTTTATAGAAAAATATATTTTATATAAAAAATAAATATTATATATAATAAATATTATATATTTATTAAGATAATTTATTATTATAAAAATAATATTAATTCTCTAATAATTCTTCAGAAAAAATTAGAAATTTATATATATATATTATTATTATTATTAATCAAGGATTAGAAAAGATTGAGATACTTGCAACAATATTAATATTAATATATATTCTTTTTTTCTAAAAATGACTATTTATATAATATTAGATATTTCTGTTCTAAGTGCTCTAGAAATATTAATATTTAATTAGAATTATCATTTTTATTTATTTAAGGTAAGCCAGTGATGGCTACTATTATATCTTATTTAATAATCAAATTTATAAATTATCTTGATTAAGAATTATTAATTTATTTTGATATAAAATAATTTATCTTACAGGAAATAATTTTTTTTATTAATAAAAATATTTTTAAATTTTTTTCGAAAAGAATAAGTGCAGTTAACTTCCAGAATATAATCTATAATATAATAATTCTATTTTATAAAAATTATTCATATTAAATTTAAAATTATGTCTGGTTCTAGGAACTCAGGTTTTAATAATATTTAATAATAATAATTATTAATTATTTTTAAACTATTGTTTATATAAGATATCAGCTAGTATATTATCTTTTCTAAATTAATATTTAAATAAAATAATATTAAAATACTTCTCTGCCCAGTAAGCCTGTTAAATATTGAATTTTCTTAATAATAATTAAATACTATTATTATATAATTATAATAATAATCATAAAATTAATCTAGATACCTATAGCAATAATAATACAATCTGAAAATTGAATTTTTATTATTTAAAGTTGATGTTTATAGATTATTATTTGGAGTCTAGCTGTTTAAAAATACTTAAGAACTTAATTGATAAATATAGAATTTATATTTATTTTATTTTTATTAAAGATTAGTATATTACTTATATATATTATAATAAACTTATTCAGGAAGTCTATAAGAATCTTATTAATAAGATATTAAAAGACTACTAGTTTATTTATAAGTTTAAATAGTAATATTTAATATTTAAAGATTTTATAATAAATTTAAAAACTAGTTGATTAGCTGCTTGGCTGTTATAGTTATTAAATTAAAAAATAAATATTATATAAATTATATTTATATATTAATTTATTATAATTATCATTAAATATATTTTATTAGTAAATAATTTTATATATCTCTATTTTTATTTCTTCTATAATATAAAGAATCATATTAAAGATCTAATGAAAATCTTCTATATATAATCTATAAATAATCTTTTTTAGTTATTAGGCTCTCCCTCTAATAGAATTATTAATTATTATTAAAAAGATTTGTAGTATATGGTACTGATTTAAGATAATTTTCTTTAAATATCATAAGCATTTTTACTAATTATTTTAATTTAAATTTTAATTAAATTATTCTATCTTGGCTGTATTTAATATTATCAAATATATATAAAAAGTAATACTAGTTACTGAGCTAGATAGCTGGCTATATATGATATTAATTTAAAAAATAAAAAATAAAAAATAAAATAATATTAGAAATTATATAAAATCTATTTATATAGTTATATTCAGTATTATGTAATAAGAATTTCTAATAGAGGAAAGAAAATAAAAATGTTTAAAAAAGCATATATAATTATATAAATATAAGTAAATAATATAATATAAATTATTAATCTAGATTTTCCTTAGATTTAACAGGTTTGTTTGAATATCTTAATAAAATAAAATTATACTAATTATAAAAATAGCTAGTTTATTATTAATTCTCTCTTTAGTTAAGATACAATTTTTTCAAGAATATTAATGTCTAATATATATCTCTATCAACTAACAAATTAAGATTTATTCTAATTTATAAAAAAATAAAAAATATTCTAAAAATCTACTTAAAAGCCAAGCCTAGTTAACACTTATTAATAGACATGCTTAAATTATAAAATAAATTAATATAAATCTTTGTTATTTAGAGATTAAAAAAATAGATTCATTTATAAAAAAAGATTAGCTAGCAGAAGAAATGAGCAGGAATCTTAATATTTTATAAATATTTCATGCTTTTATTATCTTTTATTCTTGCTTATACTTTACTAGATATATAGATTAAGTAAATTATAAAAATTAAATAAATGAAAGAATAGAATTTACATAAATATTATTTATATATAAGCTGCTGTCAGTCTACTTCTTGAAATATAATCTTATATAATAATTTTCTTTAGTAAAGTTATATAACCCTGTATAGAGAAAATCAGTTTCAATATATATTATATTTATATAATATTAAAAATATTGGGTTAGTTACATATCTATAAAGAAAACTAATAGAAATAGTATTTAATATAACAGTCTTAATATTTATAATATATTTCGGAGAAAAGCACTATATTCCAGGGGCCTTTGACTGGCTGTTTAAATCGACGCTGGCCTGCCCACGGGGAAGTAAAATCTAGAAATATAATATAAATATTAAGACTTATATATAAGACCTGTTAGTAATTCTTATTTTTATAGATATTTTATAATTAAAATATATATAATAAACAGCCTGCTTTATACTCTGTGCAGGTAAACTAATATATATTAAAAAACTTTCTTTTATGAAAATACTTGTCTTTGAAGTTAAAATTATAAAGATAATATTTATTTCTAGATTAGATTAATTTTCCTATAATATCTAGCTTTATTAACTTTAATAAATAGAATTATCTTGATTCTATACCTGCTTATATATTATTTTATATATTTATAAAAATATTAGGATTTATTTTCCTGAAATCTGGTTTTTATTACTACATAGTATAAATTCTTATTTTTCTAATATATATTATTGAAAAGGAATTAGAGTTAAAAAGGGTAAAAAATAGCTTATATAAATAATAATATAAATAATAACTGGGGGACAGATATAATATAATAAAGTAAATAAATATTTTTTAGTATCTTTAAATATATAGTAATATTAATATAGTAAGTACTGCAGGAACCGTGTGGCTGGTAGTAAAAAATTAATAAATATATAGGAATTTGATAAGAATATTTAATACAGTATTTAAATATAGGATTTAGATATGAGATTATAAAAAATAAAATATAGAATCATAATTACTAGTTTGTTTGCAACATAGTACCTAATTAATTAGATAATCATAAATAATATATTAAATAAGTAGTTACAAGAAATATACAGCAGAAATAGTAGGATTGGTAAGATATTCAAGATCTTATAAATATATATATATTAAAAAAGATAGAAGAAGATGCTAAAGTAATTATATAATATTATTATTTATATTATTACTTATTATGAAAGAAGTAAAATAGCTGTTATTATATCTCAAAAATTAGAGTTATGTAATCTAGCTAGGATCTCTAGTATAATTTATAGAATACTAAATAAAGTAAGAAATAAAATAAACAAGTAAATATATATATATATTACTTTTATTTTTTTATCTTTATTTTATCCTTTTTACTTGATTTTATCTGTGTATCCTGGATAAGATTATTATATAAATTTATTAATATTATTTTATAAGCTGATTTCATATAAATTAATATAAAATAAGCTATAACAGTATTAATATTATTTAAGAATATTATATCTATATCTAAGCACGATATATTATATTTGAATTATTTAAAATAATTTTTAATTAATAATTATTTAATTCTACTGCTCTAGTACAGGGGCTTTAATAAATTAGAAATTAAATTAAATTAATGTTTTATTACTAGTTTTTATAAAGAGAGCTGGTAACTTATTTATTTTTCTATAAATAATTTATATAAGATAACTAATAGTTTTATAATTATCTTTTTTATATATAATAATTATTTCAAAAAGCAGCAGCTATCAATTCGTATCTTACTGGAAAATTAAATTAACTAAAATTAATGTCTCAGAATATTGGCATTTATATTTTAGTATATTTTCAGCTAGTTAAAAAGAACCTTTCAGTTATAATATATTCTTTGAATAAAATTAATATAAGTTCTCAGTATAATAATTATTTGAAAATTATATTTAAATTATTATATATTATAAATGAAAATATATAGATAGATTCTATAAATTAATTTTTATACAATTATATAGTCTATCTTAAATAATATACCTAACAAGAAATTATCCTGGTTTTTTATTCTAAGAAAAATAAATTTAAAAATACAATTCAATTAATTTTAATTTAGAAATTTTAGTATGCTCAGTCTTAAGGGTCTTACTAATAATAAGATTATATATATATATATATTGAATATAACTCCTGAGCCGCTGAAAGATATCCTAGTAGTAAGAATTGTTTATAGATACATAGATATTTGCAATAAATATTTACTTATTAGTAATTTTAATCTGTATTATTTAGTATAAATTATATTAAAATATAAGTACCAAGATCCTAAGACCAAGATTTTGGTGAATTTAATCATTAATTATTATATTAAATCAAAACTATTACTTTCTCTCAAAAGATAATTTTATATAGGCTATTCCATGGCTTATAAATTAATATTGATTTAGTTTTATTTCTAACCTACTAGGCTCCTCAAGGGTACTAGAATAATAAGAATTTATAAATAACAAAAAGTTTTTGGAATTTTTCTTAATTATATTTACTCTTACCTGAGCATAAATATTATAATATTAAATAATATTAATAATATTATATCTTATTTTATATGAATACTTACAAAAGCAGCTAGTAAAATAGTCCCAAAAATAAATTATCTAATATTCTTGTCTAGTATGTCTAAATAAAATTAAATAAATAAGAAAATAAACATAAAAATAAGATAAATATATATAGAAAAAAAGATGTTCTATATAGCTTGATATCTAGTAAATAAAATTATTGTTATAATATTAATGCTATATATTATAAATTATAAAAGACAATATATATAAATACTTTATCAGGTAATATAATAAATTTAAATCTTAAATAATATCTAATTTATTTTTTAAACTAACTTATTTAATTCTAGTAATACTATATACTATAATTAATAATTTAGAGGAAGAGCTGGACTGTTCTAAAAATAATTCTTTCATAAAACTAGTACTACTAAACTGAGTAAAATAATAATATCTAATATTATCATATATATCAAAGATTATTTTATACATAATATATAAAATTATATATTATACTGTATCTTACAAGGCGCGTAGTCTACATAATATTTTAATCTTTATTTTATTTTAGATATTATGTTAATTTAGATTAATATTACTAATAATATATAAACAAATAGTGCGAATATTTTTATAAGTATATATTATTTCTTTTTAAGAAGATTTATATGTAATATCTCATTATAATTTTCTTATTTCTTGATATATATAGAGTTTATAATCATATTTTATAATTATATTTATTATATAATTCTAGAAAACAGTGAGTATTTCTGGTACTTATTAATTAGGTTTCAAACTTTTTATTGAACTAATATTTATCTACTATTATGTTAAATTATATCTGAGAAGTATTGAATTATAATTAGTATTTTATTATATTATTATTATTTTTTATATATTATCTATTCTATATTATTAATATACTTAATAATAATAATTAGCTTGGTCTAGCAAGCAGAAAATACCTTTTAAATAAATATGCAAACAATATTTATATTCTTATGTAAATTTTTATAATAAAAGATAATTATTTTAGTTCTAATATATATGTAAGCATGCTGAGCAGTAGAAGTAAATATATATATATTTATTTAAATATAATTTAATTTGTTTGATTTACTAATATATTTATTATCCATGATCTTTGTATCATAAAACTTGATTATATTATAAAATATTAGATTTTAATATATGAAATTCTTTAGAAATCTTTTATTATTCTAGTATTACCTTAATCTTGATTTATTAGAAAGATTTATTCAAAATAAATATAAATAAAAGCAGTTAATTTAGTCTTTATCTTACTATTAAGTACTAGTTTATTCTAAGAATATTTATTTTAAATCTTTGATATATGTTAAAATTTTATATAATTACTCTATGCAGCTTATATAGAAGATAAAATTTTCTAGAATATATTATTAGAAGTCTAGAGAATATCCAGTATTATATATCTAAATTAGTAAAAATTTAAGAATTTATTTTTATATTCTGCCCCCTGCCTTATGAATATATTAATAAAAAATTATAATTATAAATATTTTATAACATATATATCCAGTTTTAATTTTATAATTTAAAAATAAAATCTAATCCTCTTCCTCCTGCAGAGACTGAAAATATCTTTATTAAATTTTAGTATCCACTGAATCATAAAATTTTTCATTTAATTATATTTTTTTTATAAAAAAAGTCTATTACACACTGAGATTATAAAATAAAAAAAGAAAATATTCAAGTAGTACCAGTAATTTAATACTGATAATTTATTCTATAATTATATTAATAACAGCAGTTACAGAGACAGTAATAATATAATATTAATTATTAAATTATATAATATTGGCTATATTGTAGAATTTGAGATAATATAGATAATATAAGAATCTTATTAGGATTGATATTCCTTAAATTTTCTTAAATAGCAATTCTTATAGATTATATTATTAATTATTTTATTTTTTTATTTTAATAATCTTTATATCTCTAAAAATATATAATATATCTAATAATTAAGCTATTATGCAGGCCTACATAATCTTTTTTGATTTATGTCAAGTAAAATAATATATTCTATAAAATATTATTATAAATTTAAGTATAATATACTAGCTAGATACTTTTTCTATAATAACTTTTTAATTATAGAAGAATTTCTGGTAATATATATATTAATTACTTATTAAGACTAGTAAAAAAAATAATGCCTAGCTGTAAGATAGTATTAAACTTAATAAATTAATATTATTTTTAATATCTTATATATATTCTAAGATCTAAATAAAATATAGAAATATAATAAATAATATACTCCTACAGTTTTCATGTAAAGTAATTTTTTATATTTATTTCTAATATACTTACCCTGCATATAAATATATATTTTATATAAGAATCTTATCTTTATATCAATATAAATCAGAAAAACTATTTTTCTAAATTATCTTATTATATTTAAATTTATAGAATTAATTAAATATATAGAATAAATTAAATATTTATATAGAATAAGAAATTTTCTATTATATTTTATTTGTATATATATAATGTACATGTATATATAAAGAATATTAAAATTAAGACTGTTTATAAATAATTATAAATATATATAAGAAATTAGATTTATTAGTCTAGTCTATGAAATTATTTAAGAAAAGTATTATTATTATACCAGTCAGGCTTCCTCTACACTGGCCTTTACTTATACTATATTTTCCAGCTGTATTCCATCTATCTTAATAGATAAGACTTATTTTTTAAATTAAGCAGAATCTTATTACCTTCTTATTTTAGATATATACTACCTGAGGTCTGAACTTTCTGCCTCAGGTAATAATAATAATAATAATTCTAAGATAATAAGCAGTAGTATTCTGTCTGACTTAAAAAAAAGCCTTATTTTAATCAGATAAAATCTTACTGTTAATAGATAGTATCTTACCTTAAATAGAAGGTAGAGGGTATAATATAAATAAACACTGGTGTAAAGAAAGCCTAGCTGGTATAACAGTAATATCTTTCTTTTATAATTTATCAATATAATATAAATCCCAAGCCAGTTCAAGATCTTATTAGATAAAATAATTAAAAAAATAGTTATATTTTCTTCTAATAAAATAATAATAATTTCTTTTACCAGTTCTACAGATAAGAATACTATAGTAGAAATATTTATTGAAGAATAATTAATATAACTGAATAAAGTCTGTATCCTTCAGTAATGAAAATTTAATAAATAAGATTTCAGATACTTATATATATAGATTTATATAATTTAAACTTAATACTTTTAGTCTACATAAGTAAAGCAGGATTAAGTATAAAAAAATTTTAAAGAATATTTAAAAATTTCAGATTATATAGATATCTCTGTATATATATTACTTATTTTCAAATATAAATAGTTTTTTAAATTATCTTAATTATATAATGTCTAGCTGCTAGAATACTATTATCTATTACTTAACTATTAAAACTGATCTAAGTATATATGAATTAATTAATTAAATTGATTAATAAATTAAATATAAAAGGAAGGACTTTCTACAATAAAAATATTTTTATAGGAATAATAATTATACCAAAATAAATTATATATTTTTTTAATGATAAATAAATCTAGTAAACAGGACCTGAGGCAGATGAGTATTTTTATATAAATTAAAATTTCCCCTGACCCACGTGAACATGTTATATAAGAAATAAATCAGGAATATTATAATTATAAGTATTCTGTATATATAAATATTTGATAATTTATTATTATAGGAGCTTGTAACCTGTTGAATTAATACAATAATATTATTATATATATATTAATTATTAGCTCATTATTTATATAAGAATATAAGTAGATAATCAATTAATTAAATCTGATTTTAAATAATTCTTTTTTACATATCTTAATAATAATAAAAATAGAAATAAATTATAATAATTACTTTAACTTATCTCATGAAAAATCTTTCATAATAGGATATCTAAATAATATATATATCTAAATATGGAATCTTATTAATAAGAATAGTTATTAATATCTATATATATGTGAACATACTAAGCTGTAAAAGTAGATATATATATTTAAATATATATATATCTACTAAATATATTATAAGTTATATAATTGAGTACTATCTTCTTATAGTTCTTATTTTCTTATTGAATATGTATTAATATTAAACAACTATTCTATTTATATACTATATTATATCTTTATTAGAAGTTTTTTTTGATATATATCTTCAGAACACAACTGTAAGAAAGAAAATTAAATAAAATCTAAAATAATTTTTCTGTAAATACTTAAAGCAAAATCTAATTTTATTTATTATATTAATATGATAGATTTTATTAATTTATTTATTTTATAAATTATTAATCCTATACTCCCTCTTCTGTATTAGGACTAGTATCTATTAAATATAAATTTAAATTCTTAAATAATAATGATAATAGTAAGTTGAGATCTTTATATAGATATATAAAATAACCCTGATAAAAATGGTATTAATATAAAAATAAATACTAGATTTTACAGTATCAGCTACTTTGTAAACTTTAATATATTGATATATATTACAGGATTCATTAATATTTATATAGTCTTAATCCTGGTTAAATTAATTATATCTTATAGGTTATTCTATTAATTTTTGACTTTTTACTTTTATTATTTTTATTTCTAGAAATATGTAATATAATTCTTTTTATAATTAGATAAATATCCAGGCCTGTACTTTCTCAATAAATATATATTAAATTATTATTCTATACAGAATAATACTTACATAATATAACTTA
Organism: Aspergillus piperis CBS 112811; assembly: GCF_003184755.1. Lineage (NCBI taxonomy): Eukaryota > Fungi > Ascomycota > Eurotiomycetes > Eurotiales > Aspergillaceae > Aspergillus > Aspergillus piperis. The sequence goes on from NW_020291611.1 coordinate 133,249, forward strand.
CTCTAGTCTTAATTAAAAACAGATTTCAGTTATTGTTAGGGGTGTAGTAAGAGACGTGATAAGTTTAATTACTATGTGCGAACCTAGCTACTATTCTGCTTTGAACTGACCGCTGCCCTTTCTAGATACTGGAAAAAATAGTAAGATATATTATTAAAGGCAGATTACATGACTTCGCCTATTTCATATAATCTGTAATTATATATTATCTTTATAAGTTATAATAAGCTAGCTAATCTACTTTAATATTATCTCCTTCTTTCAGAGGCAGCATCTCTGCAGCTGTAAAGTAGTCTATATAATCTTATATATTTTCTAACTAAAAAATCAAGAAGTCACAATAATCTAATTAATTAAAATATTAAAATTATAATCCTTTATTATTAATGCAAAACATAACTTTTACTCTGAGATTCTATCTGTAAAAATATAATATTATACACGCACTCTATAGCAGGCTGGTATAAAGTAGTAAATATAATTCATAATCTTATATTCTAGAAAGCAAAAACTCACTTATAAATAATTTTATTATTTATTATATTTAATTCATATATAATAAATTATATAAGATCAAGAATTCTTTTTTTATTTTTTTTTCTTTTATAACCATCTCTTCTTTTTTATAATATATTATTATACTGGCTTGCTTACTCAGTAATAATAAATTTTAATATATTCTAATATTATTTATATCTTTTTATATAAAATAACTTACTTATATATTTTTCTTCATTATGTTATAAAAAATAGTCATTTAATATATTTTTCTTACTATTCTGCAAGAGTAGCAATTTATATAGTAATCTATATAATAAGAATATATAATCTGTATTTTATATAAAAAAATAATTATATTAAGCAGATTTTGAGTTTATATACAGCTTTATTATATATTATATATACTTTTATATTAATTACTAATTTTCTTTTTTTAAAAAAAATGCATGACTAAATATATTATAATTTATTAAAAAATTTATAGAAATAAATAAGAAAATAATTTATTTTTTTTATATTTTATATATTACCTATACTTGTACTACCGCTTATATTATTATCTATATTATTATTATTACTATTACTAATAATTTTATTATATTTACTTTATTTATTATACTTATCTTATTTATTATACCCATCTTACCTGCTGTTATTATTATTATTATTATTATTATTATTATTATTATTTTTTCTCTTTCTACCCACTGTAACTGTTTTATATATCTTTAGTATTACTAATATCTTATTTTCACAGGATATACCTCTGATACTAATCTTCATTATATAATATTTACTAGTTACACTAAATATAATTATTATTCAGCTTATTACTATTATTATATATTAATAAGTAATTCTCTTATATTAAATATATTAGATACAATATTAGGCTAATTATTATAATAAATTTCTGATAAATATTACTACGTTACAGCTATTATTATAAAGACTTATTATTATTATTAAATACAGCCTGGTAATACTTCATACCAGATTATATATAAAATAATAATATTAATTTTCTAGTATATAGTCTGCCAGCCCCAGAGATCCAGTTACAGAAGTAAAAAATAAATATAATTTATTATTACTATTTTTTTATTTATATCTAGAGTACATTGTTCAGGTATATATAATACTATAAAAATTATATAAAAATATAAATTAGTTAACTTATATAATATTAATTATTTATATTACTTTTATCAGCAAATAGATATTATTTTAATATTAGTTAAAATAGCCAGTTCTAGTAAATCTATATATTATTAATATTTATAAGAAATTTCCATGTATCTTTCTCAGGATTATAATTATACTATTATATTAAGAATTTCTTTTAAATTCTTTTAATTTTATATATAAAGATCTTTTCTACCAGCTATTCCTGATGCTTATTAATTAATATCAAGAATAATTAGTAAAACTTACTTAGAAATAATATAACTCTAGGAATAAGATATAAAAAACTAGATATAAATCTTTATATTTTAATGATAATTATAAATTATATAATGATAATTTCTAAATATTAATTATTAAAAAATCTAATTTATCAGTAATCAAGCTGTATATTTAGATAAGTAATTATAATATTCTTAATTTATACTATAACTTCCTCTTTTATCTAGAAAATCTTTTCTTTATATTTATAATTATATTACTTTACTATTATTTTCTTTATCTTATTTAATAAGACTCTAAATATTTTTTTAATTTTAGTAAAAATATTTATTAATTTTTTACAGCAGATACTTCACCCGGAGAAAATTCTTAATCTATATTAATTTATAATTAAAATATAAAGTCTATTAGTATCTTATAAGATATAATTTTTATATTATTATAAATTATATTATTATAAATTATATTATTATAAATTATATTATTATAAATTATATTATTATAAATTATTTAAATTATTAAAAACCATCAAGCCTAGTCGTCCTGAAAAGAATTTTCATAAATTTATAAATAATATTCAAGAATCTGATTTTAGCACTCAGTTTATCTATCTGTTTAGGGGTAATATACTATTAATAATTTTTTATAAATATTTATATAATAATATAAAATTATCTAATATCTACTTATAAAGATAATTTCTTTATTAATTATTAATTTCTTCATATTTTTAAGAATAAATATAATATATTTATATATTAATTTTATAAGTTACAGAGCTGTAATATCCTTCTAATAAGATAAATAAAATATAAATCTAATATATATATTTATTACTACTAAAATTATATTATAGATTTTTCTTTATTATTCACCCGGGAATAAGCCTGTAATAAAATCTATAATTATTATCTCTTTAAATTTACTAAATTATAATAATATTCCAGTTTACTATAAATTATATAATAATAAATTCAAATTCTTTAATAAGAATTATATATTTTTATATATCTTTCTATCTCAGCATGCATATTATACTATTAATATTTATATTAAATATTCTTTAAAATATATTATTCTTAATAATACTTAGTTTTTAATATATCATGATTTACTTATAATATTTTGTTATTTTATTATTAAGCTGGTCAGGACTACTATATACTTATATTTTTAAATAAACTAATTCTATTTATTTTCCAAATCAGATTACTTAGCTTTTTTTAATAAAAAATTTAATTTTTATTTTTATATCCATGAATCTTTTTTTTATATTTTATAAAATAAATTTATTTTGAAATCCTCCAGATCAGAGTATATTATCTTTAATCTAAATACTGTATATATATAGATCCGTAATACTAGAAAATCCAGAATTTCTATATTATTATTAGTATTTTTTTATTTATAAATATATTTTAATACCTGTAGACTGTCTGTATATATTTAATATATTTTTTATAAGTTTATAAATATATAACATAGCAGATATCAAGTAAATTATTAAATGTATAGTTTATATAGCTCTGAAATATAATAGATACATTAATCAAATTAAATAATATAATAATATATTTATAATAGTTATAACAGATATAGAAAGCAGTTTTTTATTTATTATTTTTCTTAATTTAAATATAATAATAAATATTATACAGATTAAATTTTATAAGAATTTTAATCTTATTAAAGTGGTCCATAGTCTCGCTGATTAAAAATAAAAAATAATAATTTTTAATAATAATTATATTTAATTTATAATAATTTATATAAAAATATAATATATTATCTTTCTTAGAAATAAACAAGATTAATATATCTGCTGGACTTTAAAAAAGATAAATTTATTCTTATTATAATATAATCATAATATATATTAATAATTTTTTATTAATTATTTTAAATTATATTTTCTTTATATAATAATACTAGCTTTTTTTTGAAATTAATATCTAGATTCTAGTTTTATAGCTAGAGTATACCTAATATTATATGAAAGTCTTATATATTTATTATATTAAAATATTATTTTTTTCCCTGTTCTTTATTATCTATAATATCTATTATGAGATTATATTATCTATATAAAAATATATATTATTTATTTAAAGACTTTATAAAACAGGAGGCTTGATTCAGTAGATTTATTTATTTATTATAATTTATTAAAATACATGCTAATACAGGACCTTTAAATATATTAACTATTATTTATATATTAATAAAGTTAAAACTTTTTTATAACTAAAATTTCAGTACTATTACTACATATAAGACTAGAATATTAAATTTTTTATTTATACTATATTTTCTAGATAATAAGCTGTTATATATTCCAGTTTCTAGTATTAATAATATTTAATATCAGATATAAAATTACTTATTTAAAATCTTTTTTTATTATATTTAAATTTATTTTGAAATTTTATTTATACTTTCTAGATTCTTTATTATCTGGATTATTATAATTTTCTTAAAATAATATTCTAGTATTCTTCTACGTTACTGCAAGTATTTCCTATTATTTTAGTATTTAGCTTTTAATAATTTATAGATAAATTTTAAGAATATTATACATATCCGGCTCTTTAAAATATTTTTAAATTTTTTATAAATCTTTTCTACTACCCGGGCGCGCAGATATTTCTTTTATTAATTTTTAATATATAATTCTAGAAGCTGGGCGTACTATAAATAGATATATTATATAAATTTATATATAGATTAATAACTTTTTATTTTATATTTTAATAATTTAGTTTATATTTCTTTACAGATTTATAAAATTATTAAATTATCAAAGAAGAAAGTTATAATATTTCAATTAAATTAAAATAAATTATCTATTAGCAAGTATTTCTTTATTATATTATCTTTATTGAAAGAAGTAATAAAAAATACGGGTAAAAAACAGTATTTACTATTTTTAAACTATTCTGGATAAAATAAGATATATTTTATATAAAATAATTCTTTATATAAACTATATAAATACAGTAATTTATTATTTCTCTTTTATAATATTTTTTATCCATTACAGATCTAGCTAATGATTTTGTTAAATATATAAAATCCTTCTTGCTTTTTTCTCAAGATTTCTTCTATTATAAAAAACTAATAGAAAGATTTTACAGTCTAAAATATTACTGTTTTATATCTTTTACTATTTTATCTAGATTTATAAATTATTTTTATAATTATAATTTCCTGACAAGATTCTTCTTTTTATATAATTATTACTTTAATATTATAATATTTTTATTACTAGAGAATTTATATAACTTAGAAATTTTACTAATTTCTATATTAGTTAAATATTCACTGCTCGCAGTTTCAGTCATTAAAAAAATCTACTGATAAAATTACTAGAAAATTTCTGCAAGCCTTCTCCTAGCACAGTATTTTAAATATAAGATATTATTTTACTTATCAGGCCTTTTATTTAAAAAAATAACTAAAACTATTAGACATATCATAAAACACATAATAAATTTAATTATTATATATAGATTTAATTATTATTCTACTTTAAACTGATTACTATTCTTCCTAAATACTGTAAAAGACAGTAAAGTGTATTATTAGAAGCAGATTATATGACTTTGCCTATTTCACATGATCTGCGACCATGTGTTACCCCCAAGGGTCACAGTAAGCCAGCTGACCTGCTCTAACAGTTATACAGAGATTCTTAGTAAGAAATATATTTATCATAGAGTTTAAAATCAATGCTGAGAGTATTAGTTAATTAAAAAGTAATATTAAATTTATAAAATTAAATCTATTTAATATGCTGGATGTATTCTAAGATTTTAATTAATAAAATAAAAAAGGATTATAGATAATTAATTTATATAATTATATATGGAGAAGTTTTATAAAATATATTATTATAAGGTGGCTTGTTCTGTATACAGATTTATATTATATATAAAATATTATTTTAATATAATCTAGGATTTAAAGAATTATTCCTATAGATTATCTTCATATTATTTATATCATTAGATTAGACGGATGTCTATATGAATATTTTAATAATTTAATATATTTTCTTTTCATGTATACAACAGGTATATATATATGAATAATTAACTGTTATATATATAGAAAGAGGACTAGATATTTGATTTACTAGTCTGAAAAATAAAATAATATAATTTATTATTTTAAATCTAAATTGTAAGTAGATTCAAGATCTTTTTTAATAGTATATTAGAGAAGAGAAGAAGAAGAGAAGAAGAAGAATACTATTATTATTATTACTATTGATAATAATGATATTTATATATATCTATTATGGATAATTACACTCCTGCTATGTATATAGAGAAGAGTATTAGAATAAAATTCTTGATATAAGTCTTAGATAATAAATATAATTAAATAAATTTTCCATTTTTCTGATAATAGATTTATTTAATTGATAAGACCTTATATAAGTATTTCTACTATAAATAAAGGTTTTCTTAAATTTATATAGATGAGGAAGTACAGAGATTAATATAAAGAAATCATAAAGTATAAATATTTTATATATATATTATATAAATCTACATATAACTAATACTGGCAGTCAATTCTATAAAAATATATTTAAGTTATTTAATAAAAATGTCTACTACTTTAATATATTCAAAAGCTCAGTATACATATTTCTTTTTGTAAATAAGAGACTAAAATTAAGATATAATTTATATGATATTATTTTTAATTCTTTGATATTTTTATTACTCAGGGCCTCACTAGGCATAAATAATTTATATATAATATATATACTTTTAGTTTATAGAAATATATTTTAGTATTAGAGTTTCTTTGAATATATAAATCCATAGAAAATATTTATTATCAATAACCTTTACTTATTTTACTTAATATGAACTGTACTAGATAATAATAACTAAAGTTTTAATCTTAAGCTGCTGCTTTGTTAAAGATGATTTTAGAAATTTAATATATCTAATTATATATATAAATATTAATAAATATTTCATTTTAAACTGATTACTCACTCTATTACACTACTGGAAATAGTAGCTTACTAAGATATAAAATTAATTATATAATTTTGTTTGGTCTATATAATTTATAAGACTATGATTTATTAAATAAAAATAATTTATAAATCTAGATAAATATTAGAATATATAAAATACTTTACTAGTATTTTACTAGTCTCTTATAGTAAAACTAGAAAATCTCAAGAAAAAAATAATTTTTTATAAAATCACTAACTAGACCTATTGTGAATAAGAATATTATTAATTAAAAAATAGAAAATTATTTTTATATAATTGTTATAAAGAAAACTATCTATAACAGCCTTGATATAATAGATATTGTTTATTTTTTAATAAGAATATTTACTAATAGGCACTTGCTTTTTTTTTAAATATTATAATTTTTCTTAATAATTTAACTATTCTGTAAACTAATAAAAATATATAAACTATAAAAAATATGATAAGAAATTATTACTCTATATATAAATACATATAATATATCAACAATGTACATAATTTTTATAATTATATATCATAATAGATAAGAGTATTATCTATGTATTCAAATTATAAAACGATTTATAAAGAAATCTTAAAATATTATAGGAAACTAGATATATATATAATATCTTTAAAATTTATTTATAAGTTATTAAGAATTAAATCTTAAAGATATTGAAAGTTAAATCAAATTATATAGTAGCTTGTTATCTAAAAAATAATATAAATTAATAATTAATAATATAAATTTTATATAGTGATAGTACTGGAGTTATAGTTATAAGAGGGTTTTAATTTTATTAATATATAAATATTGATCAATATAATTAGAGAGTTTAACTAAGTATTTATATTAATAAATTATAATATATAAACAAATTCAATAAACGGATTATAAGAAAGATAATAATTAAATCTATTAAATTAAACTTTTATTATATAGAGATGCATTATGAAAGATATATATCTTATATAAAGAATATTATCTTAAAATTAATATGATAGATTACAAAAGATAGGAAAAAAGATTTAATAATATTTTGATACTGTAATTGTATAATTTAATTATAATATTAAATATATCCTGATAATAGAGTTAGAATATAAATACTAATTGCTAGAAGTACTAGTATTATTATATATAAAATATATTTGAAATAATTAATAAAAAGATATTGATATAGTTTTCAAAGTAGGGACATATATATATAATATAAATCTATAATAGTTATATATAAATAGTAAATTTAATATATTATCAAAATAAATAATATAAAAGCAGACACCACACCAGGACTTTTAAATGAATATAATAATCATAAAGTATTTTTTCTGAAGAAAAAAGAGATATTCTTATATTATATATAAATTATAATAATATAGTCGGAAGGACAAGAAGAAGATATTAATAGAAAATAATTGTATCTGATACTAATATTACAAGAAATATTTAATATTATATATTTTATCAGAATACTAGTCTCTCATATAATATTTTATATGATTTTTAAAATCTAGTTTAATATTCTATTTTTTAATTTTATATTTAAGCAGGCTACTAAAGACACTTATTTAAAGATTTTAATATTATGATTTTATCAAATACTCTATAAGTCATATAGATAACAGCTGATCTACAAAAGAATCTTAAATTTTTATTAAATACTCTTTTCTTATAAAAATTCAAGACAGGTTTTATTTAATTCTCTAATAAGAATTTAACAAACTTAATCTTAAAATTAGTGATTTTATAATGATTTCTTTCTAATGAAATCTATTACATATAAAAATTAGAATCTTCAAAAAAGAAGATATTCAAGTAATAATCATTTGATATTATTAATTTATTTTATATAAATAATAGGAGCTACAGAGACAGTATTGATTTAATATTATCTTAGCTTTAGTTTATAATATATTTTCTAAACTATACTAATAACTACGGATTTTTTTTAACTTTAAATATCTGCATCTTTTGAAATATATAATATAATGATTATTATTAATAATCAGACTTTTATCTAGGCGTGTACTAATTTTTTTATAATAATTACTAATAAAAGTAATCTTTTATATAAAATATTATTATATAATTTAACTGATCCCATAACTAGCCCTTCCTTGCAGGATTTTATATATATATAAAACTAGTATCTTTACAAAGGCACGCCCACTAACATTTCTAAAAGTTAAATAATCCTGTAGTTATATCTATCTACTGTTTCTAACTATATTATTTTCTTTAAAGGTGGATATAATAAGATAGTATAAAAAGTATATTGTATTTATGAATACAAAATATAGAATTAATTTTCTTAAAATATTATTTTAAATGATTTTATGCTTTATCTGTAAATACTTAATTTTTTATAGATAATCTATAGATTATATAATAAATATTAAGTAAATCTTATGACAGAACTGTTATTAGTACAAATATTTTCTATAATTAAATTATTATTAGAAATATAATGATTTATATTCTTATAATAATTCTTTTTTCTGTAAGGCCTTGGTCTCTTAAATTATAATATTAGTAATAATTATATTAATTATTTTATTCTAAATATACTTTCTAACAGCCAGTAATATATATTATCATTTATAATAGATTAAATCTTAGAATCTTTATTAAAATAAAAATATATATATATCTGCTCTTTCTGTCTCATGGTATTTATATAAATTATAAAAACTTTTTATATGATCTTTTATAAAATCTTATAGAATTTTTTATAATATATTTCTAGTCCGTTTTATACAGGTTATCTTATTTTTAAAACTATTCATTAATATATTTCTTATGATAATTCCGTCCTAAGTCTCTGCCTGTAGAATCTTATAAAATATATATAATATTATTTTTAATTCATTAAATTATATAATTTATTATAGAATCTATTATAGGACTTTAGATTTCTTGTAGAGCTTTTTTTAAGATTCTATAATATACATTAATAAATATTATATAAAGAGAGATACTATTACCATACCAGCCAGGCTTTTATTATACTAGTCTTTGCTTATATTATATCTCCTGTTTATTTCTAAAAAGGCAAAATTCCTTTTTTTAGAATATAACCTTATAAATACAACTTACTACTGTTTTAATATAGTAGTTTATTAGCCCGAGCAGTAAAATTCCTGAAGTAACAGGTAGTAAGGTTATAATATATATTAATATTGTATAAAAAATAACCTTTATAGTACTATGAATCATATTATTATCAATTATTTAGATTAATAAAAATTATAAAGATTAATTATCCTGGAGAAAGTTTAAGCAGACTTATAGATAGTATTTAAAAAATTGATTTTGATATTCTATTTATTTATTTATATATAAAATATTATTGATATAATATTTAATGAAAATTTATATAATAATACAGAAATATATAGTATTTATTTATAAAAAGTCTTTAAATCTGTTGCTAACCTCTTTATATTTCTGAGAATAAATATAGTATATTATATATAAGTTTGATAAATCATAGTACTGTAATCTTTTTGTAATATAATAAATAAAATATAGATTTAATATATATATTTATCATTATTAGAAATATATCATAGATTTTTATTTTTTACTGAGATAGACCTATAATAAAATCTATAATTTTTATTTTATTAAATTTACTAGATTGTGGTAGTGGCTTTAATTTATTATAAATAATATAACAATGATTTTACAATTTTTTGAAATATTTATATATTTTTATATATTCTTTAATATAAATATACATATTATATTACTAGTATTTATATTAAATATGTTTTCAAATATATTATTTCTAATAATATTTGTTTTCTGGTATAGTATAATTTATTTATAGTATTTTTTATTCTATTATTAAATCAGCTAGAATTATTCATTAGCTCAAATAGATCTATTTTATTCATCTAATTAAGAATCTTTTCTTAATTATAAAAGATCCTGACTCCCCTTTCTTTTTTATTTAATGTATAGATTCTATAAAAAGAAAGATAATACAAGACTAATTCTCAATATAATATTAATAAAAAATCTTAAATTCTAGAAATATTAAGATTTTATATATAATTTTAGATTCTGATTAGAATCAGATTATATAAATTTATTTATTTTATCAAAATTCTATCTAGTCTTATTTTAAAATGGAGAATATATATATTTTTATATATAACTTATATTTAAAGATTTATATTATTAATTAATAATATCAGGTAATCCAGTACTGCTTATATATACTTAATCCTTTTTATAATTTTCAAAGTAAATAAGAATATGACTAAACTACATCCTATAATAAAAATTAAATAAATCATTTGATATATAACATTATAGTTATAGAATATAGCAGGTATATGAATCAAATTAAATAATATAAATATATATATAATAATCAAGATAAATATAAGAAATAATCTTTTATCAAATTTTCTTAATTGAAGATATTATTAGATATTATATAAGTTAAATTCAATCAAAGTCTGAATCTTGCTAACATAACCTATTATTTAATTAATTAATAAACAATAATTTTCAATAAAAACTATGTTTTATTTCTGATAATCCATATAAAAATACAATATTTTTACAAAAGATTTTTAAATAAAATGAATACACCTGCCAAGCTCTAGGAAGAATAAAATTTATTATCATTATAATATAATTAATTATCTTATATTTATGTAATCTGCAAAGCTCAGTTTCTAAAAATTCATAAACTAATATATAGTAAATTCTTTTTGAGTTAAATTATGCAAGTTAAATCATATAATGAATTTATTTATAAAATTATAATTTAAAAATTATGCAGGAATATCTAGATGCTTATTATTTAAAAAACTTTATAACATTATTAATAATATTCATTAAGATCCTGGCATGGTATATACATTTATATTATTAAATTATCACTATTTATATATATATAATATAAATTTATATAAATTTATATTATATGATACAACCTTCTTTTTCTCAAGAGTAATATTAATATTTCTTTATATAATAATACTAGTTTTTCTTTTAATTAATATTTTTTATTCTAGCTCTGTAGTCAGAATATATTTAGTTGTATCTAAAAATCTTATATATTTATAATATTGAAATATTAATAATTTTATTTTCCAAGTCTTTTATAATCGGTAGTACTAATTATACAATTTTATTATTTATCAAAAAATAGGGAGGCGCTACCGCCACACCAGCCAGGCTTTCTCTATACCAGTCTCTGCTCCTGCCACACCCTCCAGCTACCTTCTGCTTACTTTAGGAGGTAAAGCGCGCTCCTGTTTAAGTAAGACTTACTTTTTAAGTTAAGTATAATCCTACTGTCTTCTTATTTTAGATATATACTACCTGAGATCTTATTTTATACTACCTGAGGTCTGAATTTCTGGCTCAGGTGATAATAATCCTAAATTAATAAACAGTATGGTTCTGCCTAACTCAAGAAGCAAGTCTTATTTAAATAGGAGTATATCTTATTTAAAAGGGAGTATATCTTACTAAGGTAGGCAGAAGGTAGCTGGAGGATGTGGCATGAGCGGAGGCCGGTGTAGAGGAACCCTGGCTGGTGTGGCAGTAGTGCCTCCCAAAAAATAAATTATATATATATATATATATATAGAGTTTTTATGTAACAAAAGTTTTAATTAAATTAATTAATTATTATTTTATTTACAGCTAGCTTATTGGATTTATATATTATAATTTATTCTTATATATATTTAAACAAGGTTTTTTAATTTATAGTTTATTATTAATATATCATAATTGAAGTACATTTATAACTGGAGTTCTAGAACTGCTATTATATATAAATTAAAATATTTACTTCTTTGAATATTATACTCTTCATGTAACAAGCGGCTCTATAATCTTAATTCTAATATTTATAATTATAAATAATTAAGTATAAAATTATTTATTGAAATTTGTTCTCTACTATATTTATATTCATTTCAGAACTTCATTCATATTTTAAGATTTTATATTATCAGGATTATTATAATTTTCTTAACGTAACTTTCTAGTATTCTTTATTTTATAATCAGTAGTTTTATATTATTTCCTCTTAATTCTTAATAATTTACAGATAAATTATAATAATTTTATGTATAGTTAAATTTCTGGTATTTTTTAAGATTTTTTAAAAATATTTTCCTCAGTGAATATATATAGTTAATTCTTTTATTTGTTCTTAATATATAACTTCATAAGCCGTATATATTGTCAATAAATATACTATATAGATTATATATAACTAGTAATTGTATCTTTAATATATTAAAAAATTTTTGATATCCTTGGCTAGGTTAAAATAGATTATTTACTAATAAATAATGTTATATTATCTTATTTAAAAAATAAATAAAAATAAAAATAAAATATTATATCAACTATTTTAAGCTCTAATATACAATATATAAATACTTTATATTACTTAGATAAATATTATATTATTATTTCTTTTCAATTATTTTTAACCCTCGCGGGTCTGGCTGGTGGTTTATTATATATATATATATAAAATTTATTTTTTTCCCGGAAGATCTTCTAATACATAGATTAATAATAATATTTCATGATTTAAAATATTATTAATTTATATTTTCTAGTATAATAAATAGTATTTTATCCAAGTGTATAAATTAATTTAATAACTTCATAATTTCTTCTAATCTCTTATAATTATTATTTTAATATACTGTATACTTTTAGCTAATTATAAATCACTAAAGAAAATTAAATAAAGGTAACTTTTTAAATTTCTTATTATTATATATCTTGTTTAAATATTAAAGATTCTTACTATAAAAATTTATGAAAAGTAATAAAAATGTTATTAAGAAAATATATTATATTTATAAAAAGGACTTGTACTGCTCAATAAAATTAATATATTATCATAATTAATATTTTGAGAATTAAATAATGTCTCATATGTATAGTTATAATTTAATTTTTTTAAAATAATAGATAATATTAGTATATACTTATTAAGTTAGAAAGTATTTTACTGATTAACATATAATTATTATAAGGAAGCACTACTACTACACCAGTCAGTCTTTCTCTATACTAGCCTCTACTCATGCCACACCCTCTGGCTACCTTCCGCCTACTTTAATAGATAAGACTTACTCCTTTTTAGATAAGGCTTGCTTCCTTAAGCAGAGAGAATTATATTAACTTTTTATTTGGAAATTTTAGTCTACCTGAGGTCTATATTTTCTGCCTCAGCTAATAAGAATCTTAAAATAATAAGTAATAAAATTCTGTCTACTTAAAAAAGCAAGTCTTACCTGATAGAGAATAAGCCTTACCTACTAGTTAAGATAGACAGAAGATAGCTGGAGGGTATAACATAAGCAGAGACCAGTGTAGAAAAAACCTGGCTAGTGTAGTAGTAGCATCCCCCCTATTATATTAAGAAGTATCTTTGTAATTTTTTAGATTTTTTTAAGATTTTATAAAGTTTTTTATTGTTTTTTATTTTCATTATAATATTCATCTAATGAGTACTTATAAAAATATAAGAATAATAATAATAATACTTAGTTTAACAACTTAGCTGTAAGGACATAAATTATTATAATTCTTATAATAAAAGTATTCTAATAATAATCATATAATAAGATTTAAGATATATTATATATAATTAATAAATTACTTATAAATACTATTCTCAGATTACAGTTTATTATAATCTGAAGAATCTGAAAAAAAGATAATTATAGTTTAATACTTTATTAATTATCTTACTATTTTCTTCAGATTATACTAACTTTATTTTAAATTATTCTTGATATAATCTGAATCCTTCTATGTTAAATGATTTAAATTTTGATAAATATCCTCAATATATTATTTAATTTAATTAATTATATATTATATACATGGTATAAGAATTTTAATTAATAATTTTATTATTATTATTTATAATTGATCTGTATATTCTAAATATATATAATATAAAGTTACTATATTTCATACTAAATATCTGATTTATATGGTTACATATTTTTTCTAAGATAATTGATAAGATAAATAAATAAAATATATATTTTATTTTTTCCCCTATATTTACTTATATAAATTTATATATCTTATTTTATTTTTACTAGTGTATATATAATAAATTTAATAAATTCAAAAGTTCTGGTACCCCAATATCTTTTTATATATCTAGTATAAAAAATTCTTATTTACTGTAAGTTATATATTTTATATTTATTTATACTGAGTATAAGCTTATTTTATATTAGTAATTGTAATAATTAATATATACTAAGTATACATTTTATTTCTTTTTTAATTTTACTATTATATATATATATATATTTGTAATTAATATAGGGGTAATAGTAACTACAAATCTATTAATCTATAAATATTACTATAATATATTTATATAAGATATATTTGTTAATCATAAATAAATATTAACTTAAGTAATGATACTGGTCAAAATATATCAGTGAAATATTTTTATATAAATATTATATATATATTAATAAAATTCTAATTAATTTGAAGGATACTATTACTCTAAATTAAATAAAGACTAATTCTATTATACATATACTAAATCTATATTTCTTAAGATAGTCTTATATAATCTAGTTAACTATATATTGGATATATAATAATAAAAAATAGCTATAATATTATAATAAATAGAATTTAAATATATAATACCTATTATATCTTCTAGCTAATAGTATGTGGATATATTCAATATATATTAAATTTATACTAATATATAGTTTTATTAATATACCTGCCAGGCTTATTCTAATATATACATTATTAAATTAATATATATATATATATATATATATTAATATTATTTTATAGAAGTATGTCTATTAATACCTTTAACAATTAAAGAATCCCGAAAAATTAATTTTAATAACTATTTATAATTATTTATATAATCATTTATATTTTTTCATAATATTATATAACTATAATATTATAAGAGCCGCGGACAAAGCTATAAAATTCTAAATAATCAATTTAGTTATAAAAATTTATATATATATAAATATTCTATTAGAAAAGATTATTAATTTTAAATATTATCAAAAAAGCAGTAGCAGATATAAATTCTATAGAATATTTTTCTAAAGTTTCTGAATTTTATAACTATATTTATAAAAGATTAAGAAAGGCTTTTGTCTGAATATACTTATAAATAATCTTATAATAATTAAAAATATTATATACTTACAGCATGTTAACTAGATTAAACTAATTAAATTTATTATAATCTTTTATAAAATAATTAATTTTTTAAACTCCTGTAGACTTCTTTTGAATCTTTTAATAAATATAATTATATTTTATATAAATAATCTATGAAGCTCTGAGTTTTATAATATAATATTATATATTAAGTATAGTAATATTCAACAAATTACTAGAAATTTTTTTATATATAATACTAATAAAAGAATCAATAAAAAATCTGATAATATAATCTAATATTACTAATAAATTATTCTTAAATATTTTTTTATATTGATAAATATATTTTAAAATTTTATACTTTTATTATTAATAGCATAGCCTGTATATCTTATCTTGATATTATTTTTATAATTCTTAATATAATATAATCAGGCCGGCTATCTATAACAGTATTAATATATATAACATCAAAATCTTAAATAATATACTCCCAGAATCTTAATCCAGAGTTTATATATATTTTATGTTATATATAATAAGAAGAATGTTATAATCTAAAAAAATTTTGATTATAATTTTATCATTTAATATACTTAGAATCTCTACAGACAATAATACTCTTATTAATTTATACTAATTCTCTATTAATAATTTGGGATTTCCAGCCAGGGACTTTAGCTCTATTATAATTTAAAAATTTTTATAAAAGTTTATTAATTTAAACTAGTATTCTTTATATATCTTTTATTAAATTTATTAAATTACTTTAATATATATAATCTGAAAATTATAATGTCTTTTAAGTATATTATAATATAAATATAATATTAAGATTATACAGATTTCTCACTTTCTAAAGCTGTAATAAATCTAATTAATTTGGGTTATTATAAATATATAATATCAATTTTTGTAAAATCTTTATAATTATTTCTGAAAAGACGCCCCTGCTATTCTTTTTATAAATAAAATTATAATATCAATAATTTAAAAAGAATTATGATAAGATTTATATCTGTCATTATTTCTATGAAAGTGTTTAAAAATTATTAATATTTTCTGCTTAAGTTTTTATTTAAATATATAGATTTTAATATTTAATTAAATTCATTATTTAAGATTATATAATCTTTTTGACAGCTTTTTATAATATTATATTTAACATTTTAAGAGATATATAGAAAAATAATTAATTAATTTAATTAATTTATTAATATATATTTTTAGCAGCTTTATAATTAAATAATAAATAATATTAATTCAGCAGCCAGACATTACTGCAAGAATCCCTAAAACAATACTTATATAAAATATCTCTGTAAAATATCTATATGATAAAAATATTTATAATTTTCTAATTTCTTTATGTTTATTTTACTATGTATCTCGCCTATATAAATTAAATATCATTCAATTTCATATAAATATTTTAAAGAGATATTTTATACAAGTATTGTTTTAGTTATACATTTATTATTTTTAGATAAATATTTTATTATAATATTTTTCTTTATAAAACTGGCAGGGTATACTATTATTAAAGTAAATATATAAAAATAAGACTATTGTTATGTTATAAAGAACATAATTGTATTATTATTAGATAGAGAAATAGAAATATTATTATTATTTTTATTTTATAATATTTTATTTAATAGTTTCTTAAAATAATTTAAGATTTTTATAATATTAATAAACTGTACTGCTTCACAGACTAGATTATAATAAATCTAGTTTCTAATAATTATCTATAATTATTTATAGTCTATTTAAAGATTTTTATATAAGAATATATTCATATGATATACACATGAAAATAACATAATTTAAATTAATTATTCTTTTATTTTAAAAGGATTTTTGGTTAATTCTATACTTCTAATGATACTATTATGATTTATTAGAATAATACTTAAATTTATATTTATTTCAGGTAGACCTACTCCACGCCTGGTATATTTTTATATATAAAATTAATATTATTAGATAAATACTAAAAGAATTCTTCTCTACATAAAATTTATAAAGATTAATTTAGTGGATTTTATATATTTTATTTATAAAAACTTTAAGATATATATAGGATAATAAGAGCAGCATTAAGGTATTAATATAAATAATAATATTATTATAAAATCAGTATTTTATTTTAATATAGTAATCATAGTACTAGTTTCAATATAATTATAAAAATTTATAATATTAAACCCTGCTAAAGCATTGGAGTGATTTCATTAATATAATAATATTTTATATGTTAAAAATAATTAAATAAGCCAGTAGTACAAGCTTGAATAATAATTTAATAATTAATAAGAAATAATTATATTATATTAATTTTAGCCTGTAATTTAAAAAGCATGAATATTTTAATAAAAATATATCTATTAAGACCTTCTAGAGATCAAAGCTCTTAGAAAATTAAAGATATTATATATTTATAATAAATTAATTAAATTCAGTTTATTAATCTTTTCATAGTATTAATAAACAGGAATTCTATAATTTTATACATATATTATAAGTCTTAATACTATTATTATATTTAAAATAATAAGATAAAACTTTATATTAATCTTTAAATTGTATATATTTAATTAACTTAACAAGATACATATAAAAAGGACTAGTTCAATTTAATAAAAATAAAAATATTAATTCTGGCTAACCTAGAGCCCCTAACAAAGAATCGAAAATATAGTTATAAAGATCGTTAATATGATAGTCTAATTATTATATCATAAAAACCAGAGTTTCATTTATAGAAATTATAAAAAATATTATTATATATAAATATTTTAAGATTTTAAGCCATAAGATTACAGCTAAATAAATTCTTCAAAATAATGATATATCTCTTATTATAAATATAAAAGAAAATATAAAATATTATATATATATATATATATGTAAATATATTTTAGATTAAGGCCCTGGGCGTAAGTATAATATTTAAATATTATAAATATATTATAATTTTTGTTAATACAAATATTGATATAAACTAGCTAAATATTTATTTATTATTAATATTCATTCATAAGCTATTATAACAATAAATATAATATATATTATATAAATAAGATTCTAGAAGTGAACTATCCAGAAAAACTGTTTATTTATGTTAATAATAAAATCTAATAATAATTATACTATTAGCTAGACTGTCCATATATAAATTTTACTTAATAAGAATAATTCTATTATAATCTATGATTTAGGCCAGAATATTCTTTAATATTATAAATATTATTCAATGATTTATCTGATATTATTATAATCAATATATAAGATATTATCTTATAAAACTAGTTTTATAATATTAAATTAATTTATAAATAATCTTATCAGGTACCAGCCTCTGTTATTAAATCCAATAATAATATCTTAATAAATATAAATAAAAATAATATTTTAATAAAAAATTCCTGGCTACCCAGATCAATAAAATCAAACTAATATATTTTAAAAAATGATGAATATATAGGTTCTGATAATAATAGAGATGAGAGATCTCCAAATCTTGATTTTAATCATAATATAAAATAGAAATAATTATATCATAACTTAATATATTATAAATTAATTATTAATCTTTTAATCATGATATATATTTTCAAAAAGAAATATAAGATTATCTAGAAATTATTATTTATTATAAGTAATTATTTATTTTTGATATAGTTATATAATTTAATCTAAAATATATCTAAGAAAGAATTAGTGTAGATTTATTTCTTTATTATAAACAAATAAATCTGATATCATAATTTATTTTATATTATTTTTAATATTTTAATATTCTGACTTTCTAGAATCCAGCTGAGAATAAGATTATTAATCTTTATTATATATTTTATTCCAAGTTATAAAGAGATATTTCAGTACTGGAAACCTTTTATAAATTATAAGTATTTTTAATAAGTATCTATTTGTTAATTATTTTAATTAGTATTATTTAACATAAATCATTCCAGGATATAACTGTTAAACTATTAGATTTTTAAAATTATAATCTTAAATAAATTAATTATTATTTATAATCTATACTGGCTGCTGTGTGAAAGAATAATTATATATAAAAAAAATAATTATAAAATTATTATCAATCTTATAAGAATTAATAATAAAATATTAATTATTAATTGGTAGAATTTTTGATCTATCAAGATCCCTGTACTAGAATAATAAACTTAAATAATTATTAATTAATTATTTTTTAAAAAAGTTTAATTATATGTATATATCTTATCTAGATACAGATATTATATTATTAAATAATTAGTTTATTATTAAAATAATTTATGATTTATCAAGAATAATTATATAGTTCTATCCAGAATATAGTAAGAAAATTAAGTAAATGAGAAAATATAAATAGATATAAATATAATATAAATATAAATATTTAGAGAAGAATAAGCATAACTACTATATATCATTTTATATATAATAAATTAGGTAACTGCTAAAGTATTAAGAATTATATATTATTAATAAATTAAAAGAAGTCTTTAGAGGTATTCTAGTAATTAATATACTTATATTTATTTTATATAATTTAAGTAATACTAATATATTAGTTATTAATCCAAGAAAAAATTATATTTTTTTAGAAGAAATATTTTCAAAATATTAGTACTGCTAATATAAATGATATTATAAAAATCTTCCAAACTATTTTTAAAATTTAATTATATAGATATATATATATATATATATATATAGATTTATACCATAAAGTTCTACTTAAATAAATCTGAAATAAATGATATTTATTATTTATATTAATATTATTAAAATTATAAAAGTGACTAGATATCCATGCAGTATAAAATGATATATAATTTAATATATTATATATCTAATATACAGATATATATATAAATATTTAAATATTTAATAAATAATTACAAGTAAATCCTAGAATTTCATTTATTAATCAATAATCTAGCCTGTAGATTAGTATAATTTATTATATTAATATAAATCCTGAGTTACCTCAGAATATTATTATATAAAATACTAGAAAATAGAAAAAAGAATAAAGATAATTTTATTTTTCAAAAAAGATTAAGTATTTCTTGTATAGAAAAGGATCTAATATAAGAAATAAATTTAAATATTCAAATGAATATATAAAGAAATTTTCTAATAAAATTTTTTTTAATTTTTTTATAATTAGAACTGTAAGTAGTTCATATTTATTTAATATTAAAATTAATAAAACTTTTAACTAGTGTAGATAACGGGTATTAAAATATAACTATATAAAAATTCTTAATTAACAAATTATAACTATAGAAACAGTTTATAAATTTAAATAAAATATTTAAAATATAAATTGGTTTCACTAGTCTTTTACAGCAGAGAGAATGTAAAAACCAAATAAATAATAAATAATAAATAATAAATAATAAATAATAAATAATAAATAATAAATAATAAATAATAAATAATAAATAATAAATAATAAATAATA